>NC_089801.1:10485651-10555651 GCF_029633855.1 Hoplias malabaricus | reverse complement strand
TCCGGAGACTTAGTTTTAGGCTTATACTCACAGAAGTGTATATTTATTATATACGATATACAGAGCCTTTATCAAGCATTCCACCGTTCCTGACCAAACAATCCTTACTGTTGTTCTAGAAAATGAAAAACAGGAACGTGTACTAGGTTTGGTTTCTTACCGTGAGAAAGAACAGTATTCGGCAGCCAGTGTATATTCACTTCTCAACACAGGGTTCAAAATGACTTATGCCAGCTCTTATTAAGCACAAACATTCGAAGCATTTGAAACTAATAACAGATAAACAAGTGGTATACTCTCTCATATTTCAACATTAAATGAATTCATCTGCAAACCAAGTATTTAACTCAAGTAATTATAGCCTTGTTCATTCATTTATTATCTGTAACCCTTATCCAATTCAGGGTCGCGGTGGGTCCAGAGCCTACCTGGAATCATTGGGCGCAAGACAGGAATACACCCTGGAGGGGGCGCCAGTCCTTCACAGACACACACACACATTCACTCACACCTACAGACAATTTTGAGTCGCCAATCCACCTACCAACGTGTGTTTTTGGACTGTGGGAGGAAACCAGAGCACCCGGAGGAAACCCACGCGGACACAGGGAGAACACACCAACTCCTCACAGACAGTCACCCGGAGCGGGAAACAAACCCACAACCTCCAGGTCCCTGGAGCTGTGTGACTGCGACACTACCTGCTGCACCACCGTGCTGCCCTATTATAGCCTTGTATTATTTACAAATAAATCCAGCTTGAAGGACTGGCGCCCCCTCCAGGGTGTATTCCCGCCTTGTGCCCAATGATTCCAGGTAGGCTCTGGACCCACCGTGACCCTGAATTGGATAAGCGCTTACAGATAATGAATGAATGAATAAATCCAGCTTCAATTTAGAGACTGACCAGATAGAATGATTTCATTACGGATTTAAAACTCGGAAACAGCATCTAAAGCATTAACAAGTGACTGGTAAAACGTATAGAGTGGCCCCTCTTTGCCTTGATCATGATGCAGTGGTTTTCTCCCTGGCAGCTACCCAAGATGAAGCCTTTAGGTCTGTCACACACAAGTTGTTGTGCATCCACAAGCCTTTAAACCGCAAACTAAAGTCTATAACAAAAAGAAGGAAATAAAACAAAAATCAAACATCTTTTTAAAAAATAACACACACACACTTGATGAGTCGGGGTGAAACTTTGGACTGGCACTGGAGCTTCCAGTGAGTAAAGACCGCGAGCGAATGTGTCTGATTCAGTTTCACTCTGTTGTTTTGGAGCTGCTATTGTAGTTGGGTTTTAACAGGCCATGTAGCGAGCAGGGGGCTGAGGGGAGGAGACCCTCTGGCAAATTCATTCTGCATTCATCATCCGAGTTCTCTTCTGAAGCCTCACACAGCCTCTTCCTCCTTAACACTGCACAGCTCTGCAATGCAGAAATACTTGTGGGAACACGTTTAGAGCGATGATTAAAAAAATAAGCCACACAATAGTCACTTTATCCCAAATGTAGTCAGACATGGAGAGGCTGAATGAGTAACCACCATTTTACAAACATGGAGCCCCCTGAAGTTACACAGCGCCATTTCTGCTGAGCTGAGCCTGGAGTAGCAATGACAGAGGCTCTATTCTCTTCTCTTATACAGGTCAGTGAAGCATCAGAATGATTTGAAGCTGAAATTGTATTATAGGAATACTACATATATTTCATTAATGTAATCTCAGGTAATAGTTATTATATTGTATTATACATCAAAGCATATTGTGGTCCACAAGCCTTACACAAAAGACACCAAACCTGTGGCTGCAGGACTATATTTAAAGGCTAAGCACCAGCTCTATGAAAGTGTCAAACAAATAAATACAGTGGAATTTGAGTTCCTAACTTGTGTTTATTGATAGTCAGAAAACATGTTATTTCTTACTAATTCAAGGAGTAAGGTTTAAAAGACCGTTGGTCCCCCCCCCCACCATACGGTGTTCAGAAACTCTAATAGGCGTCTTGCCTGTGACGTAGATGGTGGACAACAACTCTAGAAGCTGCACTTAATTTAATACAAAATGACGAAAAGGTGTGTTGTTTTTGGCTGCAATCATTCAATGTACAGTGGGTCATCTGTGCACAAATGGCCCAAAGATCCCAAAATATCCAGAAAATGGACTAAATTTGTCAACTTTAAACGGGCACTTTGGAAAGGACCCTCCGCTCACTCCGTTATCTGTAGCTCATTTCACTGGCGCTTTTCCAACAATATGGGCATGTAAGGACACCAACGAAAGGTGTTCAAGAGCCTCTGTAACATGGAGGTAAACAGGGTAAGGACACTCACTTCGCCTGTTTTAGTTGGTGTTAGTTAACGTTAGCTTGACTCGCTAAACTCGGTGGCTCAGATTATACTCGGCTACGTAGCTGCATTACGGAGGTTTATAGTGTCGGATGAGTTCGACTTCGATCACGTTTACAAGAATAACAGTACCTCTAAATTTGAGTTTAGCTTATTGCTAGGCTATTGTCATGAATAATGTTGGTTATTTAGCTAGCTAGATACTCTCATAACAGTCAGTCATAACGGTGTTTTACCGCGGCGTTGTTCAGCTGTTGTCCAGCAGTGACATCACACGGTTGCGTTCAAGAATTTCCGTAATGAGCTTGGGTTTTTCCATCAATTTAATAAAATTGTCAGTTTTAAAGCAAATTAAGTTGCTATTTTCATTTTAATTCATACTTATATATTTTAGTAACTGAAATAATGTGACATATTCATGAAGGTCCATTAAGTGGTGTTTAGCCTTTAAGGAGAACCCTAAGTAAATATCTTGACCTGAACTATTCATTTAAAAATATCTTGTGGAAAAGGAGGAGGATTTAACAAACCATTCGTCCTTTGTCATTTCATTCTGTGAAGGTGGTACTTTTCATAATTAAAATGGACTTTAAAAGCGTGTGGTGGCATTTTTTCTTAAGAGTGCTGCATTGATGCTTTAAACTCACTTGACCCATTTTGGATTATAATAACAGTACAGTGCAGAGACCACAACAATTATACAAACCACCAACAGTTTAATGATAATTTGTTCTGTATTTACAGTGTTCACTCTTTGCCTTTATTAGAACTCCCATTTGTCTCAGGAGAACTGCTTCTTGTTCCTGACATCTAGTTCAGTTGAAGTTGGTGGCATTTTCTGCTTCTTATGATCTAATTATTCCCAAACACACTGAGTCACACTGAGGTCTGGGCTCTGGGGCAGTCTGCCCATTGTTCTGCGAAATACCAGCAGCTTTGACCATTTTATTAGGACTTTGTATATTTTCTCTCTCTCTACTGATGTTCAGTTTCTGTTCTCAGTGGTTTGACTGGCAATAAAATAAATGAAGGCTGGGCTCTGACTTTTGCACAGCACTCCGCTCTACAATAATCTGTCAAATGAAGCGGAACATTATTCATATGTATGTAATGTAACGTGCATGTTTAAAAGAAGTAAAGCCCATGCATTACTTTTGGAGTGCTCTGTTCTGTAGTGCTGTAGTGCACTTTGGGAAAACTGAGGCAACAGTAACAGAATTTGCACTCAGGCTGTTTTAAGCAACCAAATCAAATCGTATATTTGCAGTGTGGACTACAGTTTAAACTTTGTTTCACTTTCTGAGTCCTCCGCAGAGCTTTGCTGCACTGTGTTGGACCAATGGAAAATCAAAGCACATCAGAGTCAACAACAGGCCCAGAAATCCACAAATCATGTTTACGGCGACCACTGCAGAGTGGGAATAAATAACTGTTACATGATTAATAAAAGAAACCTGAAATTCCACAGTGAAATTAGAGGGAATGGAGGAAAGGTTGGAGTATCAGGGAAATACATTTGCAACATCAACTTCAAACAAGCCTTTGTCCTTTTAAGCGTATTTCTCCAGAGCTTTGCAAATGAATGAAATGAATGAGATGCGAGCGTGTGATGGATGCGGTCGTACTGGACCGGTCTCCTGAAACACGAGGGGCTGCTGCTGATCAAACATAATGTGGCATAATGCAGATGTTTAAAAATAGCAATGGAGAGGGGCCCAGGCACTCACGTGTAGGGAGGGATGGAGGTAATGGGGTGAGAGAGAGAGAGAGAGAGAGAGGGGGCGGGGTAAGTAATTGCAAGCAGAGACAGAGAAGAAGGAAGGAGTCAAATATGATGATAAAGAAAAGGTTGGTTGGAGATGGCTGTGTGCAATAGATTCTTAGTGAAGGGCCTGCAGACACTTATTTGTCTAACGCAAGCAGAGGCTATTTTTGGCAGCACTCTGAACACAGGCGAATCAGGTCAGTGGCACCAGCAGCTCATAAAGGCAAGTAGTTGCACAGACACATATTTCCTATTATATTTTTATTATATTCTTGTGGTCAGATAAAAGGCAGTGTACATCAGTCCTAATACATGGCATCATTTTTTAGTCTTCGAGTACATGATATCAGTATTGTGTCTGTAGCAACTGTATTTCTCACTACAAAGCATTACCAGTCTTGCTATTGGTCTATATGTTTACCAATAATATATATATATATATATATATATATATATATATATATATATAATAAGAAATCTTGCTACACACCCACACCCACTCATCACTCAGCCCTTGTGTGAGGAAGTATCACTGAAGATGTTGAAAATAGGGATGAGTGCACACACACACACACACCCAGTCCACAGCTGCTGGGGTCGTCCTGATGTGAGCTCTCCAGGGAACGCCAGAGCATGTTGTGGCTTTACAAAGCCGTTCTCAGTGCAGGGGACACAATCCTATTTGTTGGGCTGGTTCCCTCGGTCATTTCCCTTGTCCTCCTGACTGCAGGATGAGGCAGATGGGCAGCACAGCAGGCGGTTCTGCCCAGGCCTCGAGGGCTTCTGGGAGATATCAATGCCCACCGCCACCGCCGCCGCTGACAAATTGCACTGGCTGCCTCTATTAGTACTTATACCTGACCCGCTTCTCTTCTGCTGCTCCATACACACACACACACACACACACTCTACCTCTCCCTCACTCAGTCTCATCCACAGGGAATGCAGCGGACATGGCTGGCTAACACTGCACAAACACTACAATGCTCTTCATACAAACCACACTCGTAGTGTAACACTGGGGCAGGACACTGTAACAGAGGAATGTATTTGTTTTTGTTTTGTTTGCTTTTTTTTTTAACTGGGATCCTAAACATAACATACATGTCAAACAATCACACATCATAACAACACACACACATCAACAAACATTGTTAATAGATGAATGACTGAACACAATAATCTTCCTTTATTATAAACTCCAGCCTCCACTTATTGTTGATATAATCAGCTTCACTGACCACACAGGGGCACTATTACAGACTGTAGTCCATCTGTTCCTCTGCATACTTTCTTATCCCCATTTCACCCTGCTGATCAATGGACAGGACCCCAATCACACAGAGAATAGGTATGATTTGGGTTGTGGTTGTGTTGTTAAGAGTGGATCAGACACAGCTGTGCTGCCCGAGATTTTAAACCCCTCTGGAACTGGAACTGGACCGAGAGCAGTCCACCACCTGAAAACATCCGTCCTGTGTAACTGATGAAGTACTAGAGGACGACCAACACAAACTGTCAAACTGTGTAGCAACAGATGAGCTACTCTCTCTGACTTTACATCTACAAGAAGTTAGACCAACGATGGAGGTGTGTCTAACAGAGTGGACAGTGAGTGGACACAGTGTTTAAAACTCGAGTAGCACTGCTGTGTCTGATCCACTTGTACCAGCATAACAAACATTCACACCCCACCGCCATGTCAGTGTCACAGCAGCGCCCACCACCCAATCATACCTGCTCTGTGGTGGCACCTGTGGGGTCCTTATTATTGAAGAGCAGGGTGAATTGGGGATTAGATGGTATGCAGAACAACAGATTGACTACAGTCTGGTATAGTAGAACTACAAAGTGCCCCCGTATGGTCAATGGAGCAAGTTTATGGTCAATTACAAGTTTAAATCTATACATCTGTCCAATCAGGCTCATTTTAACTGCTACTCATAAACCTCCTAATCTTGCACTCCCAGTGAAAGCACATACTGTACTTGTTAGAGGGCTACAAAGATATGCATATTGCAGTCATTTACGACATACAGCTACATTATGCATATTTTGCATTTTAAAGACCCAGCCACTCCATAATCCACAGCGAGATTTTCAACAACTTGAGTAGGAAATTAAAATAACAACCAGACTCATTTCAACCTTTTTAGTACCTCCACACAGAGTGGCTATGATTGTTTTACGATTTAAGCCGACTGCATAAAACAAATCCTACTTTGAGTTTTGCTATTTCAAAGCAGTGCTTCCTTTAATATTCGACCCCAACCTGGTGTCCTTCAGAGTGGTAGATCAAAGTCACTGTGCCGTACAGCCTCGTATACATACACACACACACTCGCACAGCCTGTAATGGATATGTTTGCAGCCATTTATTAGCATTGGTGACAGAGTGTTGAGCTGAGTCGCAATTGCACTTAAGTACAGCGTACGGTGGTAAGACAGCCCTTGCAAGTGCGTATGCACACACACACACACACACTTCGCCCCTGAGTCAGCGAACACCTCTTTAGGAGTGTAAAACACAAGCGGCGTGGTGACATATGCCACCTCCTAAAAGGCTTAAGCCTGTATTTGCCTATTGGCTCAGCCGGAGATGAGCCCTGCAATGCGGGAACAGAGGGGCACCATGACTTTCACACAGAGAGAAGTCAGTAGAGGATGACATGCAAACTATATGAACAGAGTGGTCATGACCTCAGTTGTGGGCTTGAAAGCATTTACAGTGGCCGGTTTATTAGAAACACCTACCTTGCATATACACAAGCAGAAAAACTGAATCCTTTAGCTCAGAACTGAAAACTAAAAATGAATAAATACATATCTATCTCCATAAACAGAAAACATGTTTGAGTGAACTGCTTTTAGCGCAGCCTTAACATCCAACCGGAATACCATACAAGTCTATGTTTTCAAACTGAGGGCTTATGGATAACAATCATGGTTTCCTTTTATGAACTGAATAGACTGGAGCTGAAATTGCGCCGTAATAAATGGGCTACAACCAGTTATAGTTAACCCAGAAAGAGCACCTGTATGGTAATCTATAACTGACTGAATGGTAGGTCAATGCCTGTAGCACTTAGCATGCCACCCTAGCTGTTAAAAAAAATATGTATGGATCTTAGATTAAAAACAGAGCAGGGGACGAAATGCAGCACAAAGACAGACATAGGAAGATATTCTGAAGCATTTTGTATGCCTATGAGGGTTCCAAGATCCGCTGTTAGTTTCCTGGTGTGAGAGATAGCCTGCTTTGGCTCAATGGGAGGCTTTTTCTAATATAACAATACAACCAATCGTTTGGTATTCTCTGAAAGAGTAGAAAATTTAAAAGGCAAGGAAGAAAGGGTGAAATAAATAAGCAGAAAAAAAAAGACTGAAAAGTTGCAATAGAAAGTCTTGTAAAGGATTCTCAGAAATAACCATATTTCTATCAATTTGTAAAAAAACAAAAAACAACGCAACTTTCTGACCCTGAATGTCAGTTAAAATGAAAATCAATATATAAATGGAATATCCATGTTAACAGCTCTTTTATGTGGCATTGCCTGTGTGAAACCCTCAAAATAAATAAAACAAAATAAAATACAATATAATAAAATAGATAAATAATAGTAATAAAAAAGGAAAAGGAAAATCCTTTATACACCAATGACGAGTGGTTATGTTCTCCGTTTTACGCCAACGTAAAGATCTCTGTGCATTAACTTTAAAGAACAAAAGACGCTGTTCCAATTCTTCTCTGTCTTTCTGAAGTGCCACTGTCTATGTGTTTCAGAGCCTAAGTGAAATTCCTACTGAAATATGAACATTACCACACGGCTCATTTCCCACAAAACAACAAAATTACTTCAAGAGAGGCTTCCAAAAGGGGAATTCGATTTAACAGAGTGTGTCCTTCATTACACCCAGAAGAATGTGGACTCTGCATTTTCAAAAAGATTTCTTCATTCCGCAAAGAAATGTATGTCCCTCCAGGAGACTCAGCAAACCACAGAGTTTGGCTGCAATACTGCTGAGAGAGAATCAAGTCAATTGACATTAGCAAGAAGTAAAAATGCATTTGAAAAACACACTCAGTTCCAGCCCAAAATGTGCAATACTTACACTGGCTGAGCTAAACTAAAAACTTGACTGGACTCTAACATGCATTGCATACATATGGTGTACACACACATATTCTATAAAGTTGCATTTCACATTGGGTGAACATTCCACGATGAGTGGGAGAACAGGAATATTCCTAATGCACTCCAAATGCTCCAAATTAAACTGGATTATACAGATAATGAGACGAGAGATCTGTATGTAAGGAATACCCCACCTTAAGACAAGATAAACTAAACCTCAATTCACACCTGAAACAACCCAGAAGGGTTTCAGTATGGATGGTATATGGGTGGTGTGGAACTATATATATATATATATATATATTTCTGCTGGCATTCTCCGAACAATGGACTGACCCCCCCCCCCCCCCCCCCGAGTCCCGACTTTAACGTGACTGAATGTGTTTGTGATTGCTTGGTTCATAAGAAGCAGAAAAAGCAATCAGTTTCTGAGACTTAACTGACTACCAAAAGGAATGGAACTGTAACTAAGGAAAAGATAAAAGGTTCAGCTACAACAATAATAATATGTAACAGTAATTAGCATAGAGGACCCATACTGCGCACAGTACAAGTGTGTGATTGCTTTTCAAGTGATTAGACTTCAAAGGACAGATGGCATATTGTTACCAGTTGGGCAGCAGGGTTGGACTATGCAGTCAAAGCCATTCATGAGTTTCATTGTAATGCAGTGGCGCCACTGGTGAATAATCTGGATGAATGAAAGCACAGACATGGTATAGAAGTGCGTCATGCGGGATTGGATGTGCTAACAGAATCCTGTAATTGTGACTGCTGATGACCAGATGGGCTAAACATGGGCAAATCTCAATTAGCCTTGCACAGCGGACCAGTTCTAGGACAATCCCAAAGCAGAGCTGAAGTGCTCATCAGACGCCATTCTGCTAAAGGCATACCAGCTGCTTTAGGGTGCTACATCACCCTAAATCCTGCCCAAGCCCCCCTATAGGTCCAAAACATCACTTAGAGAGACTCAGGATGAGCCAGAGAAAGAAAGAGGGGTGCACTGCAGTCCTTAAACTCAAGCGAAGAGTGAATTAGGGAGCTGTATTAACTACGGCTGAAGTTAATTAAATGCTAATGCTAAGACGCAGAGTAAGTCTTGTATCTCTCCACAACAAAACCCAGACGTCGTCTGCTAAGAAGTTGCCGTCAAAGAGAGAAACCATAACTGACTTTGATTTGCCACGAAGAGAAAAGGGAGCATTTAATTATGAATTCTAAAAAGACAGCAGGAACATAAAGATACATTGAAATGCTCTTCTTGTCATTGACTGCGGGAAAAGAAGAAAAGCGCTCTCTCTCTCTCTCTCTCTCGCTCTCTCTCTCGCTCTCTCTCTCAGTGAAGCCAGAGACATTCAGCACACAGGATTTCAAGCTCGTCAATGGATTTAGCCTGTGTTGACTGAAGCCCAGTAAGACAGCAACTAGAAACAACTGAGATTTAAACAAAAATGAAGGCTATGCTGCAACTCTTCAGCAAACTTTTGATCTCAAACTGATCAGGGGAAATTACATTGTCAGCTAGATGGAACAATTGGGATTAAGACCTTGGAAACTAACATTGTATCTTAGCAAAGCTGAACGTGTTGGAAATTTGGTGGTGTATAAACAAAGTTACAATACTGAGCAAACGTCAGAAACCAGACTTTAATTTTTTAAAGATCACCAAGCCTTAGTCTGTCCAGAAGTCTAGTGAGCTACCCAAGCAGGCATTGATTATGTAGGCAGTGCTCTAACCAATGTCTATCCTCATAAGACAGATTATTGAGACCTTCTATTTAGAAAGCGATTGCGCCATGGCCTGTTGCGACCGCCGTTTACTTATCTCAGCTGCTGGCGTCACCTTGCGTTTCAGCAAGATAGGTTTCTCTTCTTCCTATTTAAATTCTCTTTGCTCTGGAGCTGTGCTTGTGTTGCATCATAGGACAGCCTTAGCAGCTGAGGACCGTTTTGATCCTGCCTTAAAATTCGACCAGATGAAGGTGTCAGTGTGCAGGTATCTAAGAATTGGCATAGCCTACGTGTCGGGAGCATGCACACTATGACAAAAAAATGCTCTCTATGAAAACAGCTCACTAGGTTTTGGAACAGACCCTACATCTCAAACACCTCGCAGCTCTGTTTGTTGTGGTTCATTCTAAATCATATGACAATCAAATAAAACACAAAATCGATTTAAAACTATCCCCGACATCCGAGATGTTCTGTTAGATGGCCGTCTTCCAAAGAATCAAGTTTAACTTAATATTTACGATTATGTAATGCATATAAAATATATATTTGACTCTTGAATGCTAACCACCAGCAACAGGTGCTAAAGATCGCTATTTGTTGCTCCACCACCATACTTGCATACACAGTTGTCACACAACACACACCTTTCCCAGGTGCCTTCCTCTTTGCCTTTTCTGCTCATCTTCTCTGGCTCGACACGACTTTGAAATCATGACTGACATGCCCGTGTCTGCTATCACATCAAAGGGCCTTGAAACAGCCCTAAAATATTATACAATCCCTCCAACAATAGAGTGCGAATGGGGATGTTGATGCCTTCTCTGCAGAAGTACTGTTGCCCAGAGGAGCTAGTGTAAAATCTCATCTGCAAGTGCCATATCAGAAGCTGCCTGGTGAGGTTTAAGCAGCTGGATAGTTACTAGATACTGGCCAAAACGGGCATGAAAAATTCTAGCAATGAAAACCTATTCTTGCTGCTTTAAGATACTTTTTTTTGTTCTTCAAAAAAAATATAAATAAATAAATAAATAACCAAATTAAAAACAACTTCATAATTAAGTCTGATATTAGCTCTGTTCAATAAGAACAGATTCTGTTTAAAATCTATTTCAACATACAGGGTAAGACCCATATCATTATTTAAAACCTTGGAATTAAGCAAAGTACCTATAGTTACATAATTCTCCTTGGTTTAATTTTTTGTTTGATTGATACTAAGTAACAATTCAGTTCCCATCACCAGCATTGTCACTCAAATCTGCTCTTTGGTTCCACCTCATAGATGGCTTGGAACGAGCCTTATCACCAGTTAAACAAGCACCAGACAGCTTGTCTTGGCAACGTTCAGACATTCAAGGATCAAGAAGCTTATTGGCTAGCTTTCCAAAGCACTTAATATCAAGGGAAAAAGTTGTTGTCATGCATAGCTTTGTGCAGCTATTTTTTCATTTCTTTTTGCCACTAATTTAACAACATGCGGTGTTAATACCGAAGGTGTGTTTTTACACCCAGTGGGGCTGGTACATTAGCCAAGAGGTGTGGGATGTGTGCCTGTGGGAAGAGTAGCGTAAGGGTGTGAAAAGTGCAGCCAAACTTGGCTTGCCCGTGGTCCAAGCAAAATCCGCATGTGACTGTTAATCAAGGTCTAGTGGTAGCCATGGCAACAAGGTGAGACATGCTAAAGCTGTCACAGTGTATGTATCAGTGAGTGTATGGGAGTGAATGAGTGAGTGAAAAGGACGAGGTTAGAGAGAGTGAGCCAGAGAGAGAAACAGAATGTCGGTGTATGTGTGTGTGTGTGTTATGGGTTTAGGACCCATAGGGAGTATAAATGAGAGTTTGCAATAATGAAAATGGCAGGCAGGCTCCCTGTTGGAGAACATGAAGTTCTCGGTTCTTTAAAAGCAGACGTCTACTGATTTAACCCCTTAAAAACACACACACACACACATTCACAATCATCCATTATCACCTCCATTTCCATTAGTGTGTTAGCACTCAGAGTGTTAGCACCTTGACAAAGCAAAAGCAATATCAGTTCTGATACATGTTTCGCTTGGGCCCACAATGCAGCACGTTGCATTCAGAGTCAATGAGGTCACTGAATGTCTACACTTTTAGGTCATGTCTTTTCTGTCTCTGGTGTACACTACAGAGCAAAGTATAACATGCAGTGACTGTAAGGACTGTGTGTAATCTTCCAGGAACTATCCTCTCTTTAATTCATATCCACTCAAAATAGTCATTAAGTCCAGTTCTTTTCTGTTCAGTGTCAGAAACCAAAACGAACAACTCTGTTCTAAAACTATTTGCTCCAGTATCCAGTATCTGTCAAAAAATGACTCGAGCACTCTAGATTAAACTCTTCAGAACAGCAGATCTCTTCAGGAGCTGAAGACTGAATGACTGAAATATTAAAACAAAAGGTAGACATGGAAGCAGCGTTGGAAGGGGAATGTGAAATGAAGCCGACAGTAGTGGAGGAGCGGGATGTTCTCTCTGGAGGAGAAGCACAGCTTTTGGTGTTATCAAACACAGGCGGGGGTAAGAAGTGCTACTCAAAAGAAGAGGGATTTCAAAGAGGGCAGACTCCCCATGGCAAGATGACCAAAAAGATGCAACAATAAAGTCTTACTGCAAGCCATCAGTGTGGACAGGTCCACTCTGATACTCCATCTACTGAGCAGTCAACAGATAGGGCAACATAGCTGCACGTTCATCGGCCATTCATATTAAATATATGCATATGCAGTTGCAGCAATTCTTCAGGGCACTTGATTACAGAACTCTGCTGGAATTACTCATTGTAAATCATGCTCACAATGGACATCAGTGAAGAATCTGGATTCTACAGTGAGTACTTCCACAGCTGCACTTATTCTAGTTAGTGTGTACTTGAGGATTGTTTAATATGTAGTTCAGATCAATACTGTAAACGATTAAAAACACGTACATTTATATTGTCAGTTATCCATACACTCTCATTAGTCTTACAATTACACACTAGATATAAATATTATTGGCTCTCAGTCATAACAGCTGTCTGAATTAGGGTAGGCCTTATGTAAATTTTGTGCATATGAGCGTACATGCTTTTGCATTGCATTTACAAATAAACTGAAAATCAGAGATGAGTGGGTGGGTGTTTGTTTCCCCGCAGTTTATGCTAATTATTCACCTGCGCTCAAATCACAAATCTGTCATGGGTTTTAAATTAAAATGCATTGGAAATTGATTAGGAATTATTAATATCACTAAACCCAAGTTACGTCCATGACACGGCAGGTGGTGTCGCAGTCACACAGCTCAAGGGACCTGGAGGTTGTGGGTTCAAGGCTCGCTCCGGGTGACTGTCTGTGAGGAGTTGGTGTGTTCTCCCTGTGTCTGTGTGGGTTTCCTCCGGGTGACTGTCTGTGAGGAGTGTGGTGTGTTCTCCCTGTGTCTGTGTGGGTTTCCTCCGGGTGCGCCGGTTACCTCCCACAGTCCAAAAACACACGTTGGTAGGAGGACTGGCGATTTAAAAAGTGTCCATAGGTGTGAGTGTGAGTGAATGTGTGAGTGTGTGTCGCCCTGTGAAGGACTGGCGCCCCCTCCAGGGTGTGTTCCTGCCCTGCGCCCAATGATTCTGGATAGGTTCTGGACTCACCACGACCCTGAAATGGACAAGCAGTTACTGATAATGACTTAATGAATATTATTATTTTTTTGCTTACCAATTCAAGTCCAAAGGCCAATGTTTACTAAACGCGGCAAACACCTTCAAGGTAGGGGATCATGGATTAATTAAGGCCATTCTAAAAAACTCAGATTAATAGCATGAATAACATGTTCAGCATTCAAAGCACACAATATTTGACTGCACTGATGTTACATAATTGTTTTTGGATCACAAACAGCACTCACACCAAAGTATCCAAAAGTCCTTAATCACTCTTAGGAACTCCCTTTAGTTAGAAGCAATATATCACTGTACTTCATGGTTGCCATTGTATACTACACTGTGTACTATGTACTATGGATCCCTCCACTACATAAACATCTCCCAGATCTGTAAGCCTAATGTCACACACTCTCTAAATGCTAGGCCTGCATTTGTGCCTGTGTCTGGGGCTGCATCTAATGACCTTATTACTGTCTACTGTGGCTGCTGTGGAGACTGACTAACAGAGAATTAACTAAACCCACTCTATTCTCATCACGCATTCTTCCTCCACTGAGTCCCTGCAAGGGAGCAAAGGCGGGTCAGTTACGGGAGTCATGCAGGGCTGAAGGCACACACTCCCTCACGTCCTCTTCTCAAACACACCACTTTTTAAAATCTTTGAATCATAGTTTTCTATTATACAAATTTTGTCTTATCAAAGATTGATGTGCAAGAGCGCTCCAACATGATGGAGTTACACTGCACCTGTGGTTTCAGTTCTAGGATTGAAAGAAATTTGAGACGTGTCCAGAAAAATAAATAAAAAATATATAAATAAGAGCTGTAGATGATCCCATAAGACTGAGAGAACTGTCCAAACACAGAGAAAGCACTTAAAATAAATGAACATCCAGAATGCATCCTATTTGAGCATTAATTTAAGTTCTTGAACAACACGGTGGCGCAGCAGGTAGTGCCGCAGTCACACAGCTCCAGGGACCTGGAGGTAGTGGGTTCAAGTCCTGCTCCGGTGACTGTCTGTGAGGAATTTGTTGTGTTCTCCCTGTCTTTCTGTGGGTTTCCTCCGGGTGACTGTCTGTGAGGAGTGTGGTGTGTTCTCCCTGTGTCTGTGTGGGTTTCCTCCGGGTGACTGTCTGTGAGGAGTGTGGTGTGTTCTCCCTGTGTCTGCGTGGGTTTCCTCTGGGTGATTGTCTGTGAGGAGTTTGGTGTGTTCTCCCTGTGTCTCTGTGGGTTTCCTCCGGGTGACTGTCTGTGAGGTGTTTGGTGTGATCTCCCCGTGTCCGCGTGGGTTTCCTCCGGGTGACTGTCTGTGTGGAGTTGGTGTGTTCTCCCTGTGTCCACGTGGGTTTCCTCCGGGTGCTCCGGTTTCCTCCCACAGTCCAAAAACATTGGTAGGTGGATTGGCGACTCAAAAGTGTCCGCAAGTGTGAGTGATTTTGTTTGTGTGTGTGTGTGTGTGTGTGTGTGTGTGTCTGTGTTGCCCTGTGAAGGACTGGTGTCCCCTCCAGGGTGTATTCCTGCCTTGCACCCAGTGATTCCAGGTAGGATCTGGACCCACCCACCCACGACCCTGAACTGGATACGGGTTAAAGATAATGAATGTAATTAATTATAATGCCTCTTCGTTCTCAGTATGTAGTGTTGATGATTATTATTAAAATTCTTCTTATTTCCCTCAGTGGAGACATGTCACAACTAGATTGGGTGGAGCTGGGTGTGGGAGAGAAAGGAAGAAGGGGAGGAGCCCAGGGGCCAAAATACCAAATCTTACCTAGTGTTCCTTTAATATAAATTCAATGATTAATTGTAGAGCTTGCAAGTTTTGTTGTTTATTGTGTAAGAGATCAGCATGTCAGATGAGGGAGAAAAAAATAAAGTTAGTTTTTCAACTTTTATTTACGTGAGCCAAAGCAATTTGTGTAGAAATGGAGTTCAAGAGTCAAGACTGCTATTCTGTGGTTAGAGGCTTTTTCTGGTAAATTCTTCTGGTAAATTACGGGTAACTGTTTTCTGCAATGCTCTTCTTAATAGAAAAATATTGCTTGCACCTCACTGCTTTTTTATTATTATTATTATTATTATTTAGTATAAATTACAAAAAATGAAAGGATGATCTCTGACATTTGCACAGTTCTGATGCTCAACATCACCCACACGACTCTTCCCCTGGCCGCCAAATGGCAGACTCTGTGAAGATGAAGCTTTATTGATTTTCCCATTGGAGACTTGGGAGATGCTTACTGAAGCTTACAGACACACATAGACTGGAGCTCCACATTCCTTAAGGGAGGTATCACCCCTGACGATTTAGTGTACTCCTTCTACGAGAGCTGTTGAAGTGTGTGTGTGTATGTTCTTTTGTGTGCTATGGAGCCGACTCCTGTGTGTTTGGGTGTCTGGGCTGTGATAAAGGCTTTGGGGGGTTTAGTATTAAGCATCACGGAGGCGGGCAGGTGTCACCAGTTTGTTTATGCTGGCTAAGCTTTTGTTTGGCAGTGGGTACTCCTGTCAGAAGTTGAGGAATTGAATAGCGGTTACTGTATACACAAAAGAAACTGTTTGGCTGCCTCTCAGTAAGACGCCAATCCATGCCATGCCAATATTTTTTACACAACAAAACGCTCAATTTTCTCTCTCTCTCCTGCATTCCTAAGTCTCTATTGACTTGCACGTTCACTCCCTCCCTCTCTTCCTCTCTCCATCTCCTTGACCTTCTGTTCTCTTTTTGTCTCTCTCATTTTCCCTCTCTCTATTCTTCCAATTAGTTCTTTCTTTTTTTTTTTCTAAGCCAGTTCAACAGCTCTGGCTCTTTCTTTTCAACTTCCTGTGCATAGTGCCTCTGCAGTACGTACAGGAAAATCTCTTATAACAAAGAATCATTGACTGAAACCTTCAGAAAAGCAAAGTGATTCTTTTATGGCAGGGCTCCAGTGCCATTTATTCTTCTATATGGCTCCAATGCTAGCATCCCCTGCTGGAGGAGCTTTATCATAACAGAGGGTAATCCACCCGCCCCACACTTCACGCTCACTGTCGTGTCGCCCCATGCTGTCACCCCTCTATATTACTGCAGCACAGGGCCAATTAGCCATTAGCCATTAGCCCGCACTGAGAGGCCCCTCTTTAGACCCCTCGGCGCTCAATAGTCCATTTGAATAATGGATCTTTAATCGCCAACGCTGTTAATTATCAAGTGCCTTGACCCCTTCTGTCAACTCGTACACATGACAGGGTGCAGTCACGGCGCCATCAGGGCGCCCCACGATGATCAGGATAATAGGCATAAGCGGCACCGCCTGCAGCAAGTAATAGCAATGACTGAAGGAGCCTAATGATATTAATGACCATAACAAAATAGCCTGTTTGTAATACTGTCCCAAGAGAGCAAGAATCAAGGGACAGGGATGCATTTTCCAAAGCTAAATATACGTACGAGCATAAAGGCTTCTGACGGGGGAGTGCCTTGTCTAACACGGCTACTGATGAGGATTTGTTTATAAAAGTGACAGCTTGAATGTTATTAACGCCAGTTCTCGTTTTGTTTTCCCTTTTATCCGACTGTCAGATCTTAGCAAGCCCCACTTTGGCTTTATTTGTTTGTACATCTGGGAAATTTAAGAGGGATTGGGGAGAGATTAATAAAACTGTTGGGCCGAATTAAAGCCTGAACCGACTAAAGCAACTACAACAACAACAACAACAACAACAACAAAACATGTGCAGGATTTTTGGGGAGATCCTCTGTCAGGCCAGACAATCCCATAATCTCACGCAAATCTGACAACACGTGCTGTGCCGTTAGAGGCTTTTATAGCAGTTGACCTTAAAAAATATCACTGTTTTTGGGAGCTGTTGAGTGGCTGTGTCTTAGCAACTGAATTGTATACATATCACCAGCACCTTTACAAAATATCGATTTCATTTTGTCTTGAAAATTTTCTTCTCTCTTTCCGAGGTTGAACTGACTTGATTCTTCTCCCTTGGTTTTGACAGCGTTGACATGTTTGGGTTCATTTCAGAGGGATCAGCTTGAGGCTTTTACAAGTATATTCTTTTCTGGAGTCCTTATCTGGCATGCAGATTTCTTAAAATGTTCTGTTTTCTCGCCTACATTTCTCCCTGTTCACACATCACCCACTATTAGAAAACTGGGCTAAGACCGTCCCTTTAAGTCGCCCCAACTCATGTAATGAGTGATGTTATAAAACAGTCTTAAAATAAATAGCATATTTTGTGAAATACCTAATAAAATCCCGACATAGGCTTCAAATCACCATTTAGTGCCCTGATCAAATCTAGAGGCAAAAAATATATATTTATATATTTATTTGTATTATGTCTCTTTAACAAATTTGATCCTCAATTTAGTTGTGGTCAATGTCACTATATACAAGTCTCCTCCTCTATGATGATACTACCAAGCGAATGCAATTACACTGAACACCTCAGCATGCTTGGAGGAGAACACTAATGGACAAATCTGTTACATGCTGCAAAGACTCCTAAGCTAGAACCACAATTGCAGTGGTCAGAGGAATGAAATTGAAAGCTACTGCCCTCTGGTACAGGGTCAGCCTCCCCGCTGCTAGTCCACAGATTGAAGGAGGAACCCTCTGGCTGCGTATTATTAGTGGTGTGAAGCTCTAACACACTGAGAGACAATACCTGTGAGCGGGGACACAGTTTAAGCCCAGGAAGATCAAAGCGATCCGTCACGTATCTATGAAACACATGCCAGCAATGGTTATTAATCCAGCAGAAACCTATAGCTTGTATGAGCAACATACTCCATGAAATGTGCTCTCCACTTTATGGGGTCAGTTCCACATGAATTGCTGGTGTCTCAGCAATGACACAAAAAGAATGACTGCACACTGAAATGCTCCTGGTGAGAAGAAGCCTGGAACCCATCATCCACCAACTTCTGTCAAGCCTTGGAAGCACTCACTGGGAATGGCCTTACTGAGAGAACTGAATCAATATGGCACTGAAGCCTCCTAGACATGTGCAATATGAAGAAAGTGGGAAGGTATGTTCCAGGTATTCAATTTTACTTGTCCAGTAAAGAGGGGAACAAAACTGAGAAATCTGTCTTCATTAGAAAAGACACATATAAGCAATGATATGTTTCAAATCACTCAAGACTTAAGACATTGCTTAATGTTAAAACATCCATCCATTATCTGTAAGCGCTTATCCAATTTTTTTAGGGTCGCGGGGGGTCCAGAGCCTACCTGGAATCATTGGGCGCAAGGCGGGAATACACCCTGGAGGGGGCTAATGTTAAAACATAATTACATAAATGATTACTTGCTATGATGTTTATAACTCATTGCATACTTACATTTATTCAGGAAAATAAACAATACGATAAAAATAAATAAATAAACATGTTCATGCCTTTGTTTAAAAAAAGAAAAGTCTCCATAACAACAACTATTCCAGAAATTCATAATATGACAGAAAATCTATTTCTCTGCCTACACACACTACCATGGCATCAGTAAAAGTCTGCATTTCACTTTTGACAGCATTGTTTTTCATGAGCTGAGTGAGAAATTACTAAAACAATACTACAGTATGTCATCATTATCACTGGTGACACCAATGACTTCTGAGGGTCAAAAACATACTGCGGGTGATTGAGCTAGGTTTAAAACTGAATACGCGTCTGTCTGTTATACAGCATCCTTTTCCTTGGCCTGACACACTTGAGTTAGATCAGCGGCCAATGGTTTACATGCAGAAAAATAAACAAAGCTATGCAATACAAGGAGGGCTTGGTATCGGAAGGCAAACGAAACCTGGACACAAAGGCTTCTGTAATTTTATGATTCAAAGAGCTAATTGCTTGAGCACGGGTCAGCTGAAGATCTTTATATAATGATTTAACATTATTGAGTTCTTCCCCTAGCCCAGTGAGCAGAGCTAAGGGTTAATGAAGGACACCTAGTCGTACCATGAAGACTCAATCATTTGACTGCGGCCCACTCGCTCCAACACAACACAGGTTCAGGTTACGACTCTCTTAATTCTGACCAAATATTAGCTCGTGTGTTGGAACTTCAGGTGGAGTGGGGGAGGCTATGTCAAAATTAGTCAAATTAGGGGCAGCTGAGTTCATGTGTATCCAAAAATCATGTCTTTTCATTAAAATAATAAGGATTACTAAGCAAGCACAAGTACGAAAAATACTCAACGCAGCTTGTATGGTTGTATTTAACAGCCCACTTTACTCTGAAGTCTATGGCAAATATTATTAATGGGAATTACCGAGTTAATTCCACACTGTAATCACACAGTAAAAACGGTATCATGTGTTTGTAGCACCCGTGTGACCACTTATGCCTTATGAAGCCAGGTTACAGCAAGCATCCATTATGATGCCACTGTAAAAATCAGTACAGAAGGCTACAGCATAAGCCAGAAAGCGCAGCGATGTTAGCTTTCCACTAACTGTGCAGCCCAGCATGAGTGAGATGTGAGGTAATCAACAGAGTCGCAGTAACTACAGCGAGCAGGATAGTGTGGTTAAAAACCTAATGTTGCAGAAAGCATTATAGGGTGCATAATAGGATATTGATTAAGCTGATCCCGAGTAAACAGAATGCACCCCTAATTAATAATCCGAATAATTTCATGCCCCCCTGCCTTGTCTAGTTTATGTTTATTGGCCTAGCGAGTGGGGCGCACATTACCCTTATTTGTAAAACGAATGAAGATGGATGGCGTGTTCGTAACATCCTTCGTTCAAGATTTATCTCAGCACAGTAAAAGGTCCTGAAGTGTACAATATAGACACATTTATTTTGCTAAAGATATGTATTCTTTTAAAAAGTGAGAAACAACGAAGAGCTGTGAACCTCAAGAAGACATTCGAGGCATTCCGGGTCCTCAGCGTTTGTTTCTGGTTAGTGCTCCAAAGGCCCTAAACGGTCCACACTAGGGGCCAGGACTGAGCTGGCCCTTTCTGTTCTGGAAAGAGCTGATAGAACACCAGCCCCTGCTCCCTAAATCAGCTCCGGAGCTCCAGTGAGTCTCGCTGCTCCCAAAGTTGATTCCGTTTCATTAACACTGCGAAGATGATGATTTAAGCCGGTTTGTTAATTTGTTCTGCTTTTTCTCATCTCAGGGCACTGATTTATCCCCGCTTCTCCTCCTTCAAATTCCATTTCATGAGAAATGAGAACTTTTCTTTTTTTTCCCCCTTAAATTAAATCCAAAATATGTCTCTCTTCAAATAAGAAGCAATCTCCTGGTGGTGAGTCTTAGGTGAAACTACCAAATCAGTTAGAAATATACTTCGGCTGCTTTAGTTGAATGTTTCAAAAAAGAAAAAGAAAATCCCCCTGACCCTTAGTCTCTCTTCCATATGAATGAATAGCTAATAGTTTTGGAAAACAATATCCAAGTCATCTCTTGGATCAGACCACTTTCCAATATGGTTGCTGAATATGTTATAGGTATTTCAGCATATGACAACTGCTCTTTTCCAACACGTATTTCTATTAACATTCATGCCAGGGTATGAGGCCTACCACGCAGGGACACCAAAGTTAGGGTAGGAATGTACATGCGTCTACATTTACGTTATCAGAAAAAATTAAATAATAATAAAAATACACATGTATTCAGAATGACTTACACTTTGAGCATGTTACAAAGTCACACACATTTAGAGTTAACATTCCTGATCAAAGACATTTGTTGGAAGTTATGTTTCCACTTACACATGACAAAGTCATTGAAAACTGAAGCGACCACTGATTGGTAATCATTGCAGATCATTGATATTCATTGCATTCCTATTTTCAAGGTTGTTAAAAGGTGGAAATCAAACAGACGTATGCAACAGTAACCGGAGTGTAGCATAACACACTGACGGAAGAGTGATACAGCAACACAACTAGCTTTGGGTAACAGAATGCAGTGGTTTGCATTAATCAAGCGTGATGATATTCTTTTGCCACACTGACTACCCATTACTACCTGGACAATTTGTTCTGGTTAAAAACCCTCACTGCCAAAAGCTCTTAAAAGTCTGTAAAACTGACGGCCTGAATACTCCTGTCTCCTGCACGCTGTGTCAAGTCATTACAGGGCACCAAGTCATTAGCTGATGGTGCACCCATTAATTATAGCTAAAGAGAGATGAGGAGAGGAAGAGGAGAGATGGATCACACGTAGATGGCCACTACTCAGGGTAGCTCCCCCCCTGCTTCTCCCTCTCTCAGCTTTGGTGCTCGATACATCCATTCCTCTGTCAAATCTTTGCTGACTATTTAAGGTGCGAAACTAGCTGTAGCTATGGCAATTATACACAAGGACGTGGGTGGACAGCGATGAAGTACATGTAATGTTTTCAGTGGGTTTTTTTTTTTTTAAAGTAATGCTCTTTAGTAGAATTATATTACTTCCATTTTGGAGCATTTAGAGGTCACTCCATTTATCAGACATCTATCCTCATAACCCTGAGGAAAATTAAACAAAACCGAAAAATAACAATAGAAAGAAATAGTGCGATTTCAAAGTGGTGTACATCAGAGTCATCGTGGATTTAATTTGACCTGAAACATGCATTGAATTAGTGTCTGATATAATAGAAATGACTGAAGTGGATACTAATTTTGCAGAAAAAAAATGTGTAAAGGTGCTGTATACAATTTTAATCCAATACCCAGGTCTTTGGTTTGTTTGGGTGCTGAAAATAAAGGGCCAGTGTTCATACTCAGCCCTGGATCCGTAAATGAGAAACAAAACAAATGAGCTCAGACTGAGAAACACCGTATTATTCCAGCCAGTCGGCATCAGTGGGCATTCAAGCTCAAGTACAGCATGGGGGTAGGTGAGGGGCAGGACAGTCTTTTGGTCCACAATCGCATTGTCATTATGTTGGCAACGTGAACACATTAATTTGGTGGGTGGCGCTTATGAAGAAACACAGAATGGGGTGTTGTGTTTGTTTTGCTGCTGAGGGCAAGCATCAACAGTCATTTTCCAGAACTGTATACAGTGTCTTTAACTCAAAATACCACTTCAGGATTACCTGTTTATTTACTGGCTGCAGCCGTCTTCATCCGCCTGTTTACAAATGTTAATTAATGTGTCTATCAGACATATTTACTGAGATCAAAACACTGTCTTCTTGAATAAATTGAACATATTAGGCAAACATATTTTCCAACAGAACTATTAAAACAATATTATAATCGTAAACATCATGGTAGTTTGACTATATAAATATGTATAAAACAATAAACAAAAAAATCAGTAACTTTTGCTTCTTCTTTAATTCGTGTGGGTTTTATGATAATAATCACTGTATAAACATATGGTGGATAATATACAGATGCGGATATTCAGGCTAAATACCTTTCAAATATCAAAGGTTAAAATGCACCTTCCCTATTGGAGCAGTCATTTTTACTAAATGGATTTCACCTCAACATCCACACTGCAGATAAGGCATGGTGTCTCACATGGTCATTATTAATAACAATGGTACCAACAACAACAACAACAAAAAAACATGCCGATCTTTCTTCTTAAAGCACTTTATCATTTGTCTTGGTTCACCTTCGGTGCTCTTGTGAAACACTGAAGGGTTTGTCTTAGTCGACACAATTGCTGAACTTGATTCTAACCTGTCAGAGGAGACAAAGAAGCTGATCCCTGTTTTCTTGCTCAGGATGATATCATCTTATCTGGAGTGTTCCACAGAGATAGCCGTGTTTGGTCAACTACGCCACATCAAATCAAATCTGGTCACTAGCAACAACACGCTGAGCAAATTAGCATGCTTTTAGGGACACATTTTCACTCACTCCATTTGTAGATTTAATGTGCCATGTTGATTAATGACAGTCATTTAAATGTCTGCAACCAATTCATGAAGATGTTATAATGATACTTAAATTACATTTCAATGCAGGAATCGCAACTTCAACAGGCTAAAACGAAAATCAATTAGGTCCTTGTGCACCCATTGACATCACCAATCATGAGCTACTCAGTTGTTAGGCTGGGCAAAAGTGTCGTCTCGTCTCTGACTCTGCAGACCTGTTGAGCAAAGGTATCCGAGCCGCCTCCTCATTCCGAAAGCATCAGCAGTCCTCTGGGAGACACTGTGCTCTTGTCGGTGCTAGCAGAGCAGCGAAACAATTAGCAGGCGAGCGTGAGCCACTGTGGCATTTTTTTCTTTTCCCCACCATTTGATTAATTGATATTTCACAGCGGGTTGAGCAGAGGAGGGTGCTGACGGTGAAGTTATGGCAGGCATCAGAAGTGAGGCAGGCTAACGGACGCATGCTAGTTTCATGCACAGGGAGCGTCACAGCTCATTGTCCTTGAAAATTAATCGGAATGAAACTACAAGCCTGAGGGAGGGCGATCTGCGCAGCACCAGGGCCTGAGCTCCTGAGTGGAATATTTATGTAACCTGGGCCAAGTGGCAACAGATGATATCTGTATTCTGACCAGAGAGCAGGACTCGAAATGGCTGTTGTATACAAGGTTGCGCACATGGTTTTATGAAACGCAAATGTAGCACTTTCAAGTTTGATATTTGGGTCTATCAGAGAGGGCGATGGACTCCTGCGGAACGCTGCACTGATTCATCAGCAAGCTGTGTTGACACGTGGGCCGCTATGCTATTGCCATGGCCACTGAGCTGATGCCCATTTTTCAACAAGCTAACAGCATGAAAAGCTGACGCCTGTGGTGCGGTGTCGCTTCAAATGCAGTCTGATGGTCGGCTCGCCGCATTCATCTCTCACGTTTCGTGCCTGTTTCGGCGCTGGTCCGGGTCAGCCAGCTATCAAAACTTCCATTTGAATTCAACCAGCAGTGAAAACTGTTGGTGAACACAAGCCAAGCACGCTCAAACTCTCAGGCTGAAAAGCGAAACGGCAGAGCACTGCTGAGATGGGAGTTGGGTGAAAATAAGAGCGAAACACTAGCTGTCTTTCAGTGGCACATATGAGAATTTCCACACATCCACGCCGCAGGGTAGGAACACATAGAGAACACGCTATCGTTGGAGCTGTGTAATAATGAGCAAATTGGATTGAAACAACAACAAATAAAGGAGAAGCAGATAGATGCTTTGTTTCACTTCATTAAAGAGTGAAAGAAATGTGTGTGTGTGTGTGTGTATGTGGGGGGGGGGACGAAGAAGGAGAAGAAGAGAGAGGAGGAGGAGGAGGAGGGGGAGCAACTCAACTGTGCTTCATTTAAACCCTGGTTTGAAGCCCATCCCCTTCTGAATATGAAAATGTCTCAGACACTGTGAGAAATCAAGCAAAAGGGAGAGAGAGATACAGAAAGAGAGAGAACAGAGAAAAAGAGAGAGAGAGCAGAATAACAGCAGGAGGAGGGGGAGGAGGAGGTGGAGTGAGTGAGCCAGAGTGGGTGAGAGAGAGAGAGAGAGAGAGAGAGAGAGAGAGAGAGAGAGAGAGAGAGAGAGAGAGAGAGAGAGAGAGAGAGAGAGAGAGAGAGAGAGAGCAGGGCTGAATTGTGAGTGGCTTACGACACTCAGTGAACAGAAGGTGTTTCTGCATGCACTGGCAGCGCACTAGTCTGCTGCAAGGGCTCTAGCTCAGCTCCCTCCCTGTCTGTCTCTCTTTCTGTCTCTCTCTCTCTCTCTCTCTCTCTCTCTCTCTCTCTCTCTCTCTCTTTCCCTCCCTCTCTCCTCTCTCTCCTCTCTCTCTCCTCTCCACAATCCAGCTCTGCCTTTCCTCCTCTATGCCTCAGCATCTCCGCTCGGCAACAGCCTCTTCAGCCTACAAGAAATGAGCTTCACCCAAAAGAGAACTTGCTGGAAACCAGGCTTCTAGCGGACACAGCACTTCGGAATACCAAAATCATCTAAACAAAAAATAAATAGGACGAAACAGCAGCCAAGCGTGCAGCTCAAACGAATGCATGTTTCTGAAGAAGCTGTCCTCCGAAAGAATGACGAGCGGCAAGACTGGATATGTACCACGCACGTCAACGACCACTTCAAGTGACGGACATTAATTTGTGTCGGCAGTTCCAACAAAGTCTCAGGCAAAAAAAAACGAGGGGGAAAAAAAGAGTTTGAGTGGATTTCCCCCCCTTCGTGAGTGTTCTTTTTTCCCCCTGTTCTCCTCTTGCTCTGACCAGCGCAGCAGTCACTGCAGAGAAGCAAGTGAGAGAGAGAGAGAGAGAGAGAGAGGACAGTGCTCACGCATGCAGTCTGGGCAGCTTGCATTTCCTGCGAGTGCGCTGAATGCTACTTGGATTCCTCCTCTTTCTGGCTCTTTTCACGCGAGGAGAACTAAGACATTGTAAGTCTGCCAGGATCTGGTGGCCACTGAAAAGGAGGGGGGGGCTGAATTTGTACCACACTGGGATCTTTTTTAGATTCGCACATAATTAGTGGCGGCACAAAGGGAGCAGCTGAATAGAGGTTGTCAGCCTCTGGAAAGGGGTGAGTAGGAATCCTTTCATATGAGATTGGTTTTGGAAGAGCGCTTTTTTTTTTACCCCCCTTGTCTTTCCTTTCTCTCCACGATATCTAACATGAGCAAACTGACTTATCGTTTCCCCCTCGCAAAGCTCGCTTTTTTGATGCCGCCGGATATTCTTAGCCTTTGAGCAAAAAAGAAAATAAATAAATAAATCAATCAAATCACGTCCCTCTACAAAATGATAAAAAACTGAGCTTTTTTTTTTATTATTTTTGACCTAGGGAGTTACAAAAAAAACCATGGCATCCAAAACAAGACAAATCTGAACGATTCAATGAACTTTTTCTCCACAACACTGCGGGATATTCATGCTAATGGATTTCCTCCTAATTGGTCTGTACTTAAAGTGGCCGCTAAGGAAGCCCCCCGGGTTGATACTGTGCTCTCTGGGCATCTTTTTGAAAATGGTTCCCCTGGTGGGGGGGAGCTGTCCGAGGCTGTGCCGCTGCGACAGCAAGCTGCTCTACTGTGAGGGGCTCAACCTGACGGACATTCCCCGCAACCTGAGCAGCGCCACAGGCTTATCCCTGCGCGAGAACAACATCTCAGAGCTACGTGAGGGGCACTTTGTCGGCCTGTCGCAGCTCACCTGGCTCTACCTGGATCATAACAACATCGAATTTGTGGAGGAGAGTGCCTTCGAGAGGCTGCGGCGGGTCAAGGAGCTCGACCTCAGCACCAACCGGATAGAGAGCCTGTCCAATGGGACTTTCAGACCTTTACCCAACCTGCGCATCTTGGATTTATCCTACAACAGGCTGCAGTCGCTGGAGCCGGACCTTTTCCACGGCCTTAGGAAGCTTACCAATTTGCACTTGCGCTATAACGCCCTGAAGTTCGTGCCTGTGCGGATCTTCCAGGACTGCAGAAGCATGCAGTTCCTGGATCTGGGCTACAACCAGCTTCAGAGTCTGGCGCGTAACTCATTTGCCGGGCTTTTCAAGCTGACGGAGCTGCATCTGGAGCACAACGAGCTGGTCAAAGTCAACCTGGCCCACTTTCCCCGCCTCATCGCCCTGCGCACACTCTACATGCGCAACAACAAGGCCACCATCGTGGTCAGCACCTTGGACTGGACCTGGCACTTCCTGGAGAAGATTGACTTCTCCAATAACGCGATTGAGTACATTGAGCCGCATGTCTTTGAAAGTGTTCCCAACCTTAAGGAGCTCATGCTGGACTCCAACAAACTAACGTACATAGACCAGCGCATCTTGGACTCTTGGACATCCCTGGGGAGCATCACCCTGTCTGGGAACGAGTGGGAATGCAGTCGCAATGTCTGCGCCCTGACTTCCTGGCTGAGTGGCTTCCAGGGCCAACGTGATAGCACCTTGCTGTGCGCGAGCCCGGACACGGCCCAGGGCGAGGACATTCTAGACGCGGTCTATGCCTTTCAGCTGTGCGAGGACAGTGCGGAGGCCACCACGCAGACTTACGCAGCCACCAGAGACCTTGCTCGTGGCTCCATCTTTAAAGGCCCCACCAGAGGCCCATATGATCTGCAGGATGTGGAAGGCGGCGAGGTCGTTACCAACTCCTTCACAGTTACCATGGCTGCAGATGACCTGGAGAGTACCATGCAGATCCACAAGGTGGTGACCGGCACCATGGCGCTCATCTTTTCTTTTCTCATCGTGGTACTCATGCTCTACGTGTCATGGAAGTGTTTCCCAGCCGGCGTGAGGCAGGTGAGGCAATGCTTCAGCAACCAGCGCCGCAAGCAGAAGCAGAAGCAGAACATGCAGCAGATGGCTACATTGTCCACGCCTGAATATTATGTGGACTACAAACCCAACCACATTGAAGGGGCCCTTGTCATAATCAATGAATATGGTTCCTGCACCTGCCAGCAACAGGCATCCCGGGAATGTGAGGTGTGACGATTTAGCCACGCTCTTTGGATATTTCACAATTATATCAGTTCAATGGATATGGGACATGCTTTGATGCTGTACCACACTGTGCTGCTCTCTGGAGGGGACTTGGATGGCATGTTTGGAGTGAAAAAAAGGACAGAGACCATGGATTTACTGCAGGTTTCAATGGCCTCAGTGGCTTTCAATGGACTTGGCTTGCTTTGGACTGGCTGACACAATGTCATGGACCTGAAAGGAATATATAAACCAATCAAGGTTCTCTTGTCTGGAGTGGATGTTTGAGCTTTAATGTGTCTTTCTACTGCAGGAGATTACTCTAACTGTCTAAAGCTACTGAGGACATCAAGAATACACAATTTTTCCATTGTGGTAACAACAATAACAAAAAAGAAAATCTAAAGGGGGGATAAACAAAAGAGATAAGTCTGTGTAAAATATGTTAAAAGCAGAACTACAGTGGGAATAAAATTCAAGATGCTATCCTATTTCTTTTGTAAACTATGGAAAAAAGAGAAAGAAATGTTTAAATAAATGAATTGCAGTTCACAGTAGTAACGTCTGCAGGTGAGTTTAAGGGGTTGTTTGTTGCCGGTGGTAGCTGAGGAGCTGTCATTCAGGCTCGGAGGTGTTTGCAAACGATAAATAAAATGGGCAACGGGGATCTCGTCAACTTCATTGGAAATGTTAAGCCTCAATCTGAAAATCAGATCTCCTGTCCCTGTACCCCCCACCCCTCGACCCCAAACACACACACACTTCACTCACCCCTTCTCTTTCTTCCCCAGCTCACCAAACGCGGGGAATAATCACTGTGTAGGCTTGCTGTTACTGTTGTGGTTGCTTTTATTTCTTCTCGTGTCCCGTTCCTCATAGATTAAGCAAACTAACAGAAGCCAAAAAAAGATAAAAAGGAGCCTGATATGTTCTGATCAGAAGGCTTATTTTACACGATCAAGTCATGCAGTCATGTGCTGTCTCAATAAACCGGGCCGAGGTTTTTCTAACGGCTCAAAGCTATGCCTTTCGACTGCTTTCTTATGCTCAGATAGTGTGCTAGACCTCCCCAAGACAGTGGTGAAATCAGAGCTGGAGAATTGCCTAGCCTTACACATTCACTTCAAAAGCAGTTCAAAACGTGAAGGGGGTGTTTTAAGGATTAAAGACTGTAATCAGGATGAAGCTAATGGTGGATCTGTTAGGGATGTCTGTTCGGGAAGCTGTTTTGCAGGAGTATTATTGTTTCTTTGATATTTGTTGGTGGTGCGGATGCTGACAGACAGCGGCTGAAAGAAAAGCAGATGGTTTCTGAAAGAAGGTGCAGACTGCTCTCTAGTGTCCCAACACCAGCAGTAGAGGGAGGATACGGTAGCAGCAAGCCCTTGACTTTTCTTACCAAGGCTAAGTCATTGTGTTTTCATGTGTGTGTGTGTGTGTGTGTGTGTCAACATGTGTGCGTGTGTATACATGTACAAAAGGGTGTGTTTGTCCGAGCTCAGCCCTGGGCACAGTCACTGCTGCAGAGCAAGGTATCTCACATTCTGAACACACAGGCTGGATATTGGAAGTAAACAAGGGTTCAATTACTTTAAAAACGAATGACTCCTCCACTGCCTTCCCCTGTCACTCAGCTTAAAGCATCTTGCTGTTACCAAAGTGACAGGGCTAGGCACCTCTATTAAACGTGTTTGAGGGCATAAACCTGGTTACTTGAGCATCCACGTGTGAGTCGAGTTTGGATCTGGTTTCTTTTTTTTTTTTTTTGACAAACTGCATGTGTGGCTTTGGGATCGACTTTCTTTTGTCAAGTATGTGTGGGGAATCTCAAACAAGGGAAACTGTGAAGCTAAGCAGGGATTTTTATAAACCGATAGCTGGTTTTATTCTGAACCTCAATGGCCCTGACACCCCTTGAAACTTGGTATCAAAACTGTTCTATTTTCACCACTGTATTTGATTCATGAGGAGCTGAGCCAAAATAAATGAAAATAAAATGGATTACAATTGTCGTAAATGATGCGTACATTTGACACCCCACCCCGCACCCACCCACTTTCCTTTCTAGATGAATGTATTCTGGCGTTGGTTTCTGGGATTTAATCAATACACTATTTAAATGCTAATTTACTCATATTATTAAGTACGCCTTCTTTTGATCCTTGTTAGCGTTGAATGGCACCATTCACAACATGCTCTTGCATTAATGACGCATCTCTGGGTCAAGTTCACAACTGGGGCCTGGTGCAGCCGAAAAAAAATGGAGTGAGGGCAGAGCAAGGCTTGTTGCATCACATAGAAGCAGACACACTGCGAAGAGAGAGCAAATAATAATAATAAAAAAAGCATTGTTGCTGCTCATGATCTCTCTTTCCCGCCGCTGCAATTGAGTTCAGCAAACCGAAAAACAAAAAGCCCTGAATAATAGCAGTCGCGCACAATACAAGCAAACCCCGTTGCTACAAATAGCAACACTGGGCTGTGATGGAGGTGTGTGTGGGTGTGAGGAATGGAGAGTAAGTCTCTCACCCATAGTCCCACTCATTCTCCCTTTCTAACAATGAATGAAATCCTATCCACAACACCAGCCTCAACCACCACAACCACTCCTGGACTATTTTTAGGCCCTTGGCTAGTTTGTATCAATATTGCATGGGCTTGGTAACTTCTGCGGCTGATGTTGGCAGTTGTATTGATTTCTCCTCTTGCTGTATTTTTTTTTTGAGAATGGTCATGAATATTTGAGGACTTAGGGCTCTGCTGAGGGTTCGACCAGACTTCACTTCCTACTTCCTGTCTGAGAAAGCCACAAAAGAGGTCATTCTCTGCACAGAATGTATTGCTCCAACAATTAGCGTGAATAATTAACACGGTTACAGTGATGAATAAAGCCACAGAGAGATCATATGAACGGTTACACCAGTAACGTAACTGCTTGCCTCTACTGATCCTTTTTGGAGAATGGATAAAGAAGGAGAGCAAGATGATGTTTTATTAATATGACAATCTTTTATTGATACTGCAGCTAATTAGTATTGCATGTGGGTGCGCACGAATGCACGCTCGTGTTTGTGTGGCACTTGGCTAGGAGCCTAGACTTTATGATTGGGAGTTTGAAACCTTCTGTGAATTCATGCAATATGGAGCTTCTCTAAGGGGACCATGTGGCATGTGGCAGGAAATGAGACATTTAAATTATGATTTTTTTTGGTTTAATATACTAGAAGAATACAATTTAGCAATTACATACTTAAATACTGATAGTTTTGGAATCGTCTTCATTTACATATGATTTTAATTCTGTGTCAAACGACTTCCAGATGAAATCTGAACAAAATATAGTTCAGTTTTCTAAAAGGAAAATGGGGCTTGTCTTTTTATTGTTAACTATAAATGAGCTTGAGATTTTGGCAAATGCAAGAACAGGCTTTACAAGTAATCAAGTAGTGTTAGGGTTAGATTTAGTGTTGGCTAGGATTAGGCTTTGGGTGAGATTTAGGGTGCATCAATCCTCCTATCTATGTACAGTATTAATTCTACTGTTCTCACTGGGTACTTCATTATAGTTATTAAACAATCAATCTAAAATGTAATAACTATTGGATAAACACAATGTAAAAATACACTCAATATTTGGGATGGATTGATATAGATATAGATTTACTTTTATCAATATGGACCACATATTATGACAGAGTTGAAACAAAATCTAATCTTGCAGCTTTGTTAATAGGTTTGGGTTCATACAGAATATAAAACAGCCTATATCCAATTATTCTTTTTTTTTTCTTTGATCCATTTATCTCTCAGATGCAAAAAGCCATGCCCCACCAATCTGAAACAACAGCCCTCAATGTTTCAGCTTTAATAAAGATCAGGCATTATGGGACAAAATCGTGATGAGCATATCATCACCACGGATATGGATTTCAGGACATTTTGTTAGAACGCACATTGTTTAACATAGTAATTAACCTTGCTGACTGTATCAACCAAGTGTATTCTGGCTTTGCATAATAACCCTGCAGCCATCCATAACCACACCGCCAACACAGACCCAGCAGATCCAGGCCTACATACGGCTTACTTAGTCATTTTACTTTGTGTAATTAGTATCTGATTCAGAATGAACCTAGTCCTTGGTGGGTTTTTTGTAAACAAACAAACAAACAAAAATACAACGATAAAAGCTAGTTTACAGTAATGGTAACAGTTTATACCTATTCATTAGTGCTGGTGTAAGCATTGATGCACCTGTTACCATCATCATCATCATCATGATCATTATCATCATCCTCCATTCCCTTCATTATCATATTTCTCATCTGAAGCAAGCATCACCTTTTTTTTCTTTGCCATTGTCGTCACAGGATTCATCACTGTTTTTGTCAGGGCCATGAGTAATAGCGCTTTCATGCTCACAGCCCTAGCCTTGCTGCCAGGCAAAAAGCCTTGAGCTCCCAAATGAAATGCTCTATATGTCTGAGATGGGTGCTCATTTGCATGGCTTAGCCTTTAATGCTGATTCACATACAAAAAACACCTACACATTTATTTACATCCGCAATGCCAAAGCCACGGCACGTAACACTGAACAGGAACATTATGGACAAACACATCCGACACTACAAATCAAACTGGAACTAGCAAAGAAAAGAGTGAATATAATGACAATAAAAGGCAATGTGTATGGTATAAGGCAATGAAAACCATCCAGCACAATTAAAACAAGTCTGAATGAATGGCTGAGGAACATATTATGGGTGTGTTATGGTATTAGAGTCTTATCTGTATCAGATAATTAAGACTGAAGTAATGGGTTTAGACGAAATAGCAGAACATATCACTAGCAGGAGGCAACATGCCACATCAGGGACAAGGTTTAACCTTCCCACGTGGCTATGAGTGTTGCTATAAATTCAAAACATACTAAAGATAACCTTTTTAGCTGAAATATTAATGACTCTTTAGTTTAGGTTTGTGTATAAATTGTGTTACTATATTATTGCTGCAGGGTGTTGGTTGTTATCAATAATATGCATTTATTCAGAAGGGCAGAACAGTTATAATTCTGGAAAATGTTTGTGCATAAATTTATATCAGGTTTATTGAAATGCCGGTGCTGTGATGGACTTCATAGTGTTTACTGGGTTACAGCAGGGTGAACAATTTCACTGATACTGTAGAAAACTGTTTATCGTATTCTGTCCTCAGTAGAATGAACTATGTGTACTTTTTTTTCTGCAAATGGGCAGATATCACCCAGCTCTCCCCTACAGTATGCTCCGCTGTTATCCTTTTATGCAGATGGCTGAAAAACGTATGAAATATGAGAGAATTTGGTATCTCTATTTGCTGACCATGAAATAAGCTTTTCACAAGGCCATAAGAATCACAGAGCCACCTGAGAGCAAAAAGTAACAACTCTCTCTCTCTCTCTCTCTCTCTCTCTCTCTCTCTCTCTCTCTCTCTCTCTCTCTCTCTCTCACTCACTCTCTCTCTCACACTCTTCCTCTCTCTCTCTCTCTCTCCTCTCTCTCTCTCTCTCACTCTTCCTCTCTCTCTCTCTCTCACACTCTTCCTCTCTCTCTCTCTCTCTCTCTCACTCTCTCTCTCACACTCTTCCTCTCTCTCTCTCTCTCTCTCTCCTCTCTCTCTCTCACTCTTCTCTCTCTCTCTCTCTCTCTCTCTCTCTCTCTCTCTCTCCCCAATTTGTTCCACTTTCTCATTGCTTCTTTTCCAGCATCCCTGTGGCTTTTCATATGCACAAATTTTCACAAATACTCATAACATAACACACCACACACACACACACACACACACTTCAGGCATGTCAGGATGACACTGGTTGCAATTACAGATGCGTCTTACACATGTAAACTTTTTTTTTTTTTCCGATGAACAATCCATGAGCACCTGCCTTGACCGGAAAATTAATGGCGTCTGCCATGTCTCTGGGGGAAACACTCAACATCCATGCCTAAACTAAAATGGTCTTGATATCTGTGTTTGAAGCTTTTCTCCCTCTCTCTCTCTCGCTTCCCCCTCCCTTCCCTCGCTCTCTCTCCTGACAGCATGAAAGAGGGGCTTCTCAGATATCTCTGTAATTTTCCCGCACACAACATCAAAGCGCTGAAACCAATATGGGATTCAGGGGGAAGCAGCATAAGGCATCTTGATTGCGCTGGGTACGACAACAGCTGCTGCTGATCACAAACCCATTCAAGCCAACGGCTCTATATAATACCAAGCTTTCTCCTTCTCTATTGACTCTCCCCCTTTCTATCTCTCCACCCACAGCAAACACACAAATGAAGAAATGAAAACACATACACATCCATCTCTATTATACCTTCTTACGCAGAATGAAACTCAAGGCATTTGGCCATCCATTTATACAGTTGTTGTTTCACTATAATAGCATAGTTACGTAACTGATCATGCAAAACTACACAACATCACTTTAAGATTCAAACTATAATGAAATGTATCCTCTTCTACCTACAAACACAATACAATGAATGTTGTTTACAATCTGTGTTGACTTAGTGTTGAGCTGCTAGTGAGCAATTATGTGTGAAAGAACAGGGCTGCAAACCTACAGTGAGGCAGAAAAAAATGCAGCTTCAACAGCATAAAAGAAAAAAAAAAACATGTTTTATAAACGTTACCTTGCTTGCTGACCAATGTAGTAAATAATTCAGCTCACTGCACAGCACATATATATAATTGTGGAGGCATTATCTTCAACAACGGTAATCATATGCTCTACATAAAGAAAGTTGCCACGTCTAAGTCTAATGAGTAATTGCTGATAATTGTATGCATAAAATGTTAGCAAAAGCTTTGACATGGCATCAATGAATCAATAAACCACCCTCACTACTGTCAACATACGAATATTTTATATATATACACAGTACTGTAAGAAGTCTTAGACACCTAAGATGATTATATATATTTAAACTAATGCCTTCTCAGTGAGCGTGGTGCTTGTATAAAGTTATATATAATCACAGTAAAAAATAAAGTAGTAGGTTTGAGTGAGTTTGAAGAACAATGTTTTGTTCAGATTCTCCTTGATTGCACAAATTTGTTAAATCAACAACATGCATTATTTAAAATCATTATTTATTAACCAATAAAACTAGGTGTTGGATGATAACCTCAAATAATACGGACTGCCATGAGGAGAGATTTGGAAAAATGTTAAACCAACACATTCACACACACAATATCACACTGGAACAATGTTATTTGGTTTTATTCTAATGTTGGGCGTTATTTGTTGTGTGTTTGTTCTCTAGCAAATAAACACTTACTGCTCAGATTAATAGCTTTTTATATCTCATAATAAATAATCCCTGGTGCCTTAAACTTTTGCACATTACTGTATATATAGGTGTGTGTGTGTGTGTGTAAAGATAGGCAGGGGCTTCAGTAAATCGGATAAAAGCCAAGCAGGAAGGGAAATAAGAAATACAAGACAGTGTTATTTTGTTACTGTCACATCAGACGAGGCAGCTCTATAAAGAAAGAGACTACGTTTATCACTGGCTGTTTATCATATCACAAATGTCAGCATGGACAGAGGCTTACAAAGCCTTTTTGACTGGCCTTTTATATTAGTGTATTGGCTCTTCTTGCTATTGGCCCAGCAGACAGGACACGGGATCATCTTATTTTCTTGAGTGGACAGTGCTCAATGACGTGTATATCGCTGATCCTACAATGATTCAATTAGGTTACAACTCTTAAGGGAAAATTCTGATGCAATGTGAAATGTCTGATTTCATCTCAGTTCATTTGATATTAATTGAATTCTGTAACAAAACACCTGAATGAATGATAGAAACTCCAATCCATCCATAATTGAATATTCGAAATAATTTGATTTAAATCTGAAAGATACAAATCTTCAAGAACTTCAGACTCATCGTGTTCAGTTTCAGTTGTTTAGGAAATGCTTACATGCATCAGTGACGCTAAAGTTCCAAATAATTCCGTTCAATTTGATGTGATTAATTTAGACACAAAACAGCGCATCATAAAACCTAAAATTTCTCTCTGTTCTGGCTTGCTTCTTTTCGCAATGATTCAATGCATCAGTAACCCTAAATTCCAAAACTATTACAGATTATAATAAACATTATGACTCAATATTATTCTAAAAACATGAACTGAATACAAATATGCGAACTGAAGAAATATTAACATAGTAGTAATCTTTTTGGTGAAGGCTGGAGTGGGTGGAAATTTATTTGTAATTATATTTTTGCATATTTCACAGAATATTGTAACTGATTAGAATCAGTTCCCAGAAAGCTGTAATTGAACCATGAACTTATTGTCGATTTCACAGCCCTACGGGTCACGGATCAAGAGTGAGCTGCGAGCACTTCTCGTACTATAGCATCGTGCAGCAAACACAAGCCTGAGAATGAGATGAATAAAGTAGACTTACCTATTTCCAGAAGAGGAGATGCAAGATGCAGGAGGCAGAGAAAGAAAAAGAGAGAAAGAGAGAGGGAAATAAGAAATTCAGTCAGAAAGCACAAGGCCATGATCTTTCTGTGCTCATGCTCAGAGCAAAAAGTCAATTACGTGAGAAATGCTGAAGGCCTTTTCTACCAGTGCTTTTTATCATGTGTTAAGAGTTTGGAAAATGAAATAAACTCTTTGCCCAGACTGCTAAACAGAGGACATGATGCAGACTGATCTCTCACCAAGAACCATGATCAAACTGAATATGAATATATGAGAGAGAGAGAGAGAGAGAGAGAGAGAGAGAGAGAGAGAGAGAGAGAGAGCAGGAGAGAGCAAGAGAGAGAGAGAGAGAGAGAGAGAGAGAGAGAGAGAGAGAGAAGGTAGTCAGTAAAGAGGTATTTGAATATACACCTAAACCCTATTAGGACTGGATTCGTTTCACAGGTGGAACTATGGTAATGTAATTTTATCACAGGACATCAGTAATGTTTATGATAGGTTCACACTGGATAAGAAATAGTGGTGCAAATAACAGAGAAGGGAGTGGCTACCTGATTAATGTACTGCCATCACAAAGAACTGAGGTGTTAGTGGAGTTTTTACACTGTTCTGAGAATAGCTCACCAACCAAAAATATCCAAAAACATCTTCCAGTCTAGAGGTCACTAACAGGTCTGGACCCAGATGTCGTCTTATCTGGACCTGGGCCTATAACAGATAAACTACTAAGTAATATTACATTTTGATTGAGCCTTTCTATTTTAATGTAAACAGATTTTGTAGCATATATGGTACCAGTCCAGCGGCCCAGGAAACTTTTAGACCAATTACGTGCGTTGCAAATACTACACAAGATGTGGTATGTGTTATGAGACAAGAAACAGCTCCTGAGGAGAAAACGAGTCAGAGGAAAAGTCAGTCCTAAAAAGAGTTGGTGGTGATTATTAAAAGCTGAAATACAAGGTTCCACTACAAAACCAATGACAATACTGAGATACTCTAGTAATAATGATATTATTCCCTTTCCACTGGTAAAACTAATCCCATCTGAATTTAAAAAAATGAAGACCATAAGTATATTTTTGGTTGGTGGGCTGTTCTCAGAACAATGGTGACAATCTAAAAACTCCAGCAGCACTGCTGTGTCTGATCCAAACCATGCACTATAATCATTCCACTATAACGTGTAAATCCCATAGCCACTCCTATCTCTGTTACTTACACTAAGATTTGTTATCCAGTATCAATCCATCACAGACATTACTGACATCCTGTGGTAAAATGACTTAAGTCCAAATCGGGCATTACAGACACATACAGAGGCAGGAGGTTTGTTTCATGCTTTCCCTTTTTTTTAGCTCAAAAATTAGAAATATATATTTAAATGCTAATATAGTTAAGAAACAACAGCGCAACCAAATGATCACATATTTCCCTCTAACTGTGTTATTAAATTAACTAGGACATTGCTGTTTCTCTGTGTGAAATGTTCTCTGGGTTGATGTGCTGGTGAGTAATGAGGGATAGAAAGGGAGGGGTGAAAATTCCCTGCTGTAGAAATAGCTAATTAAATAAATAATGCCTCTTTGTAGCACTTATAAGAAAATAAAGCTTGTAAAATGATAACACAGTTTATGTGTTAATTTGGAACAGCATCACTGGGCCTTTTTTAATTTTTTCTACATATTTTATATCTCTTCCTGAGAGATTGAAACAGAGTTACAGAGATACTCTTTCACAAAAGTTCAGTATGTGTTCTAGTCATTGTATGCTGTCACTATTAAAATAAACCTCTCAACTTCTTCTGAGATCCTAGTGTAAACGTACATCTGGATTCAAACTACGACAGAAAATCAATGCAAGGCCAACCTTTAGAGCAAACAATAAACAACTGCTTTTGTGATAATTCTACTCACTTTGTTTTAGACAATCCTTGCATGTGTTTATGCAGCACTCCCTCTGTCCATATACTGCCCTAAAACTGGACACTTAGACTTGTGTGACAGTTGAATGTAGTGCTGGGCGATATGAGCGCAGATCAATAACACGATTAATTGTACGTTTTACCACAATTATGATTAATAAACGATTATTTTGTTCTTGTATTTTTGACGCTCATCGTGACGTGGCTTGTTCTGTAAATATGTTCCAGTATTAAAGCTGGGGTATTTATTTATTTATTTATTTATTTTTGCTGGGAGCTTGTTCCTCTATTGTTTTCTGAGCACTATTTATATTTGGTGTGTGATTGTGCTTTAGTCACTGAAACTGTTTTTTTTCCTCAGCATTTACATTTGAATTCCCTTTGTTCAGTACTGTCTTAATTATAGTCAAAATACAGCATGCCCACACCGCAGGCGCTCAGTCGGCCTCTGCGTTTAGGTTGCTTCCATGTGGCAGATAGGGGCTGAATCATGTGACTACATACAGGTAGTGTGGTTATAAAAGGACAGCACATGAACACACAGTGGGGACCTAACCGAATAAAAATAATCAATATAATTGATACAGACAAGAATATGTTGATTAGACACAAGTGGACTTATCGCAATGGGTACCTAAAATAAGGCTCTGTAACTTACACCTACAATGCCATAAACCACCCAATAATCTCTTTAAGATTACTTAAAAACAAACAGCTTGACACAGTTTGAGGCTGGTGTAGTGATGTGAATGGTGCCAACTGAAAAGCTATAAACTTCCACTATGCAGTTTGCTACATTAGATTCCTAGATCCACCACGAAGCATATAAGTTGATGTGATTTTTGTGTAGACCTGGCTAAGCCATCAGTTTACTAAACAAAAAAAAATCGAAAGAAGAAAAAACAGAGAAATCAGGACATTCTTAAAGGTATCCCCCCGCTCCTTTAATCGCAGCTCTCTCCAGTCTGCCAATATAATCACTGTTGCTGTTGACAAGAGAGATTGGAATACTGTGCCAGACTATGCCCACTGCATAAGGCCTGATTACATTCATGCAACTGAGCAAAGATTTATGAATGGGTGCAGCTCCAGCTAGCAGGCCCTGTCCACACTCACAAGCACACACAATCAATTTTTTCTAAGCATTGCTGATCGGCCAAAATGAAGGATAAATATGAACATTAAGCCCTAAAGATTATCTCTAACAGCTAAGATCCCATTATGTGGATTGCTTCAGTGTAAGGAGAACCAGAGGTAGCTGAGGGCTAGATGTAGTTAGTTGTGGCACCTTTTTTTTGCTAACTTGTGTGTATTAAAGCCAATGCTTTTTAAAGAATGGCTTTATCTTTTCTAGAACAGTGCAAAACAACAAGCTCTAACACACTGGCTAACTCTAGGCTACACTTTAGGAACATTCGTGATGGAGAAACCAGGAAAACGGTCCACAAAACATCTGAAAACGTATGATTCGGAAACTATTAGAGCACCATGTGATCAGGTGAGTGCACAAAAAGCCAGAATGTAGAGCAAGTAAAACATTATCAGCATCTTTTTAAAAACACAGCCAACTACAGCTTCCAAAATCTAACAATTGACTCAAAAGGCTTTAAAAAAAATAAAAAAATTAAAAAAATCATCAGTCATTCATTGTCTGTAAGCGCTTATGCAGTTTATGGTTGCGGTTGGTCCGGAGACTACTCTGAAACACTGAGCGCAAGGTGGAAACACACCCAGGAAAAGGCACCACACAGAGGGAGACACACACTAGCACATTCACTCACACACTCATACCTATGGACACCTTTGAGTAGCCAATCCACCTACCAATGTGTGTGTTTTTGGACCGTGGGTGGAAACCGGAGCACCCAGAGGAAACCCATGTCAACACAAGTAAGAAACACAAAACTCCTTTCAGACAGTCACCTGGAGTGGGTCTCAACCCCAGGACCCTGGGGCTGTGTGACAGCGACACTACCCGTTATACCACCGTGCCCAACATTAAATCATTAATTTTTAATTTCTAACAAATGACCAGGGCTTTTCTTTTTGTAAGTTCTTAATTCCCACCCCATTTTGTCAAATTATACAGATTAAATATGAGATTATTAGCCAAACTGTACATTTATTTTATATGAGACATTTACCTTTCTTCAATCAGCCACTAATGTCAATGCCAGGGACTCACTACCATCACAAGTAGAAAGAAATGGAAAGAAATTAAATGGAATGTGGTCTGAGGGGAAATTAAACTAATTAATGTAATAACTGCCTCATTTAAATACCGATATAAGATGAGGATGAAACACAAAGCCGGGTGTCCACCAAGGCCAGAGAGTCAAATAGCACAGCAGTAATAAAGCTGCTCAGAAAGAAACACTGAATCTGATAACCTGAAGATTTTTAGGTCACACTTATTCAGAAATATAGAACATTCTAAAGTGATCACACACTTCCAAGCACCCCTGTATATTTGTATATACACAATGGAAATGTGTGCCCCAGTGGAAGAGAAGACTGCAGAACAAAAAAAGCCATTTGACATTTACAGAGAATGCACCAAGAAACAGTGGCAATGACAAATGTGTCTGCAGAATAAACATATACTTGAACACATAAGAGTACACACACATACACACACACACCTTTGCAAAGATTTTAGCCCTTGGCATTTAAATCACCAGTCACAATTTCAGATCAAGGCCATGTGGATCAATAGCAATACAGAGCACTGATCGATTACAGTCAATGAAGACCGTGCTCTGTGGATATAAAATGCCCGAAGGCATTAGAAGGAGGCTAATGCTTACATGTGTGTGTGAGACTATGTGTACTTATAATGTCAATGCACACATCATGTGTCCTCCAGGCCTGACCTAATCAATACTTACTTCAATTACTGCTTACGCATACAAAATACATATTTTATTTATTTTCGTTTAATACTATTTTTAGTTATTTCGGTCATTCATTGATTGATTCATTATTCCATTACCTACTAACATACATGTTTGGTGTTTAACCTGTCTTCCATTATTAATAAAGTTTGTCCACAGACTAATGCTTCTGCTCTTTTTTTTCCCTCAAGCCCAGCAGAAGACCTTTCGTGGTCAGCAGCAGTCAATAATGGGGTCTACATACAGCATCCTCAGCAGAAGGTTAGGTACCTCACAACAAGGCTCTTCCTGGCTGCAGAGTAGACACAGTATAAATTAAGTAGTCAGAAGGAAAGGGCTTTAAGGTTAGACAATATGGCCAAACGTTTTAGCATGATACATTATTCTATAACGGTCTATAATCGTAATTACGGTACACATTAATGCTCTATTTTTAACTATGAAGAATATTACACAAAACCTACTTGCCCTAATGTGTTTCCACCTCTAAGTTCCATTAAAGTACGGCTAAAAATGCTAGCTAGCAGATTCTCACTGCTTTGTTGGTTTGTGCTGTTGTGATTAAATTCAATGTGTGGAATAATCGAGAAACTTCCTTTATTCAAAGATGTCAGAACTGTTTTACTTTGGAAGAATTACACCTTTAAGTGTAATATTTTCTTTATACACCAGCAATCTGCATTATAATTAAAATTTGCATATTTGTTTAAAAGATAAAAATGACAAAAACGGCAAAAAATAAAGGATTCTTCTTCTTCTTTGAACCCTTTGTGAATATACAAGGCATTTTTTTTGTTTCCTTGACAATGTGCCCTCAGTGCCTTTGTAAGTGGCCTATTGCTCCTTTGCCTATTCTACAAAGCCCAGCCCACAGCTGTGCACCAAGACTTCACAAGTTCATTCAGAAGCAGTCTCCTGCTGCCTCGCTCCCCTGAAAGACATCCGAACATGTGGCACAGATGAGTGCGAAAGCAGGAGAGCAAGAGAAAGCGAGAGAGAGGTCAGAACGGCAGTCAGGCAGAATACTGAATAAGTCATAGCCCCCCACAGGATGGTCGTGCGAGGCTTCTTGTACAGAACTTCGGAGCCTGCTCTTCAGACGACTGAATGAGCAGTCGCTTGCACTGTTCTTCTGGGGAAAGAATGAAAGAATGGATGTCCTCCTAGTCTCCTTTGTGCTTTACAAATCTCCTTCTGTCACAGGCAACGGTTCTGTGTTTTAGTTCACTTAACCCCACTGAATGACAATGGACCACGACGAGTGAAAAACACCACTGAATAAGTCCGGTCGTACTGTCTATGAGCACTTTGCCGGCGGCTATGGCAGACAGTGGGTGAACTGCTTCAGAAGCTGCAAAGGGGGTGACCGCAGTCCTCCCACTCACCTCAAAAAGGAGACAAAGGGCCTCAGTGCTGACTGACCCCGTCAATCAGTGTTTCTACACTTCGCCCGCCCACACAAAGGGCCTTGTGCAGTAAAAATGCTCTTTCACATGCCTGGCTTGTTGCCATTGTAGGTTTCATCTTGTGGAGGTGGCTTTTTGACATGTGAAGACGTTCTTCCCAAATACAGTGAGCTCATCTCCTCATATTCTACATTTTCATTCTTATGGAAGAGAACGGAAACTGCTGGGGATGCTTAATTTGTCTAACAACCAACAGTGCAGCACAAGTACAACATTTTTATCACATCAGTCTGAAGGATGTGATGCACTGTTCTCAGGTGGATCAGGGTATAAAAGTAGATCAAATACTTTAATTAATTTACTCATTCATTCATTCATCTTCTGTAACCACTTTATTCTGATCAGGATCACAGTAGGTGTGAAGCCTACCTGGAATTGTTGGGCACAAGGGAGGAACACACCCTGAAAGACCCTGGCACAAGTCCATTACAGGGCAGCACACACTAACCCAGTCACTCACATACTCACACCTGTGGCCTGTAGACGAATTTCACACACTCCCCCAGTAACTCACTCACCCGCACCTATCAACATGTGACTTTGGACTGTTGGATTAACCTGAAGCACCTGGAGGAAACCCATGCAGACACAGGGAGAACACGACACACTCATGACAGATCATTACCGAAAACTAGAATCAAATCCCTGTGTGGCTGTGTGGCAGAGACACTACCTACAGCAGCACCATGTCGCCCAATACCTAATTTGCTCAGTTGTCTAATCTAACAAGGACTGCACACTTACTCACTTTGTTGTCTTGACTTAGCGACGCCTCAGCTGTGTGCTGCGCTGCTTAATTGCTGTTATTGGAGGTGTGTGTTTGCTCAAGACACAAAAGGGCTTTAGAAATGGGTGAATGAATACAACATGGACGATTCATCTGACTGGATGCTTCAAAGGCCGATGTCAACCGTCCAGGCCCCGTTTCAAGGGCAGAAACAATTAAATGCAGAATCCAAATCAAATCAAGCAGAACATTGTAAATAATGCCAACAGAAACAATCTTAATTGTTCAAAGGGACTGCGGTGAGATTAACATTGTGATTAAACCCTGCCAAACCCCAGCTCCAGCAAAGCACTAGAACAAGAGACACGCCGACAGAGAGATACACAGAGACTCAGGGGGAGACAGAGAGAGAGAGAAAAAGAGAAAACAAAGAGACAAAATAAAAAAATGTAACTAGACAAGGAGGTATGAAGAAAAGAAAAAAACAGAGAGAAAGAAAGGCAAATTGTCAGACAGAAAGAAGGAAATAAGGAAGAAGAAAAAGAAAAAAAAGAGGACAAGATCGAAAGAAAGCAGATGGCATCCAGAATGAGTAACGCTCGAGGCCATCATCCTCTTCTTGTATCTTTCTTTCTCTCTCTCTGAGCTGAAAAAGCAGAGGTGAGAGGATAAGGGGGAGATGTACTTTTTGTTGGAGGTGGAGGGCGGGAGGGGGGTGTTTGGGGCTAGGGGTTGGTGTGTCTTTCCCTTTAGGAAACAGGAGGGGGCTGTTAATGAGTTTTTAGTGAGGGGTGTATGTTAGAGGTCATGTTTTGCAGTTAGAGAAACAGAGCGTGCTTGGCCTACATAACAGTGAGCGGGCCGGTCTTCACCAGCCCGATGCCAAGCTCAAACAGTGCAGCCGAGCCAGGCCTCGGCACATATAAAAAAAAAGTGTGTAATTCAGATCAATACTGCTGGAATCAAACCTCCAATCCTGCAGCAGTAACTTTCCAATAGAAGCTCTTAACTTTTAATGCACTTTATTACCTCATTTAATGTTTGTGGGTTTATAACCTATTTTGCCTCATTCACAAAGCAGTCTAGACTGAAAAACTATATTTAGCCTGTGAGGGTGGACTGGGTGGTAGCGGGAATAGGTGGATATATCTAAAAGCGCTGTTTGAGGTAAATAGACCCCATATATGTGTTGCATGGTCTAGGAAGTGAATATGTTTTCAAACTCTAATGATGTTTACCTTATACATCAGTCACTGATTTCAAGAAAATAAGGCATATTCAGTTTTTTTCATGTTATGGGCTCATTAATGTATGGTAAATCTGGCTGGAAGTTTTGTCTGCAGGTCTAAGTCATCATTAAGTGTAATCAAAACATAAAGAGAAGCTGGGATTTCCACAGATTGTAAGAAAAGTAAGCTACAGGGTTCTGATTCAAGAGTGACATGCTACTATCATCTACTATTCATTTTTCTGAGAGTTAAAATGGATCTTCTCCACAATTAGGTATTCTGTAAATGACTATTGTTGTAAACATTATCAGGCTATTTATTTATCTTAAAATATTCACTGTTAAAAACAAGGAGATATATTTCTCTTCCTCTTGCTCTACTTCTCTCTCTCTCACCACCACTCTCGCCCACACTCTGGGACCTGGCCACAGTCAGGATTAAATTTCATCAATCAATTGCACCATTTAATGGGCAGACCATCTCCCCGACACATACCAAAAATTGGATCACAAAAGCAATTTAATTAAATTGAACTGTAATTCAATAGCTTTAATCATTCCAAACAGTTAAAAGAACTCATTTCTTAAATCATGCCTGCCACATCGAATAATTCTTCTATTTCCCCTCTGTGGCTAGAGGGAGGCATCCGTTAATGCCTAATATTTACTGTGAGAAATCCATCTTCTTTAGCTACTACTGTTATAAATACATGAGATAATGACCTCTATGAGGCACGGCACATTAGACAATGGCTTCTCACCCACCAGGCAGTGTCACAAGCAGTAATGACATTTCTTTAGATAGCCCCTGCTTGGTGAGTTTAGGTTTGAATCCCAATTGAGTCATGTGTTGTAAATGGCTATATGTATCAGAGAAGGTGCCTGATAGAGAGGAGAAAGCTGGCCAAAAATGCAATTTAACAATCCCCTGGTGTCTGAAATTGGCTTCTTAGGCTTTGCCCCAGAGCTCTGAGACTAACACAGTTAATAAGTAACGGAAGCTACTCATCATGGGGTTAGTTTTTGGCAAACAGCATCTGTAAAATCATCACGCACTTGCCTTAAACCATGGCACATTGTTAAGTAATGTCCAAAAGGCTTGTTTATGTGATTTTTGACAGTGTCGCATAGCCTTGTCTATAAAAATGGAGTGAAGAAAAGGCAAAAGAAGTGAAATATAATTGGTTAATATTAGGGCTACACAATACTAGAGAAAAACTGACATTGATTTTTATTGTGATACAAACCAATTACAGGAGTTTGTGTCAAATAGCTCTATTTGGAAAGAATAAATCATTCTGAAAGGATTGCAGCGATTTGGTGTGAGTGCATCTGCACAGAAAATAATAATAAAATAAAATGACTTTCTACTCTGTGTGAACCTACATTTCTTGAAATTTATTGCTGTATAGTTGTTTTCAGTGAAAATAAAAAAGCAGACATGGCAGATGTGCACTGTTACTTTTCTTCTGAAGGGATTTTGGAGGGGGAATGAGGTAGCTTTAAACACTGGTTAAACAACATGACACCATTTCCTTTACATAATACTACAGTACTCTTTCAACGTGTCTTTCAAGAAGTCAAACAGATCAAGAATGCTTTTAATTGGGTGTTTGTTGTGCATGCAGTGTCTGTATATGTCACTTGCTATAGATTGTAAGAGTGAGATTAAAAATATTCGATCAAACAGACTTTTTTTAAACATTAGTTATAGAAAATGAAATGTGTTGGCTTTTCTTTTCTTTCAGGCAGAAAATACGCTGAAGCCTGATGTCTTTGATTTAATTAGCCTTACTTGACATTGCAAGTCCTGTGATGTGACTATCACGGATAAGCACACCACAGTGCTGTAATGATAGCTGGTTCAGCCCTTGTCAGTATTATTTTCCCTGACCACTGGTGCAAAGTGAAAACAAATTACTATGAGGTGGGAAAAGTCATTATAGTTTGATTGAATAATAAAACAAGAATTTGTTTTTAATATGACCAAGAACATAACGACGTAAATCAAGGGCAATTTGGATGTCAGGTTTGAACTGAAACCCGACGGATAAAGCCGCCCATTAGATAATCAGAAACATGCAGGTTCAAATTTGAGCAATTGCTACAGCATGAACCTTTTTGATTACACCTTCAGAACTCTTATTTGGCCTGTAATTTACCCAGGGATTCGACTCACATGCACTCAAGAGTCCCATCTTTAAAACGGACAGTGGCTGATTTTGCCTCATTGTTCCTCACCCAACAACCTCTCCCAAAAGCCAGGCAGAGAGTCACTGATTAGATGGGCTGAAGAACCAATCATATTCTCTCAGCGCCTCAGATTCATCAACAGCTTCATTACCCACCCAAGCACAGCCACAGAGACACACACACACATACACATACAGACTGAGAGCAGGACCCAGAGTAATCTCCTGCTCCCCTGGCCTTAATGATAAGGCCCGGTCCAGAGCGAACAGCCGAGGCTCAGATGAAAAGATGACAGAAAAGTAATCGCTTCAAACCCATTGGACCACACAGTTAGCTTTACTTCATTTCCGCACCCTCCACTCCACTAGCTATCATGATGACAAAGTAGCTCCAGTGCTAAAGACCCTCCACCTCAAGTGTGAACAACAAAGTCTGCGCAATTTCTAATCAATGAGACATACAGGATGTGACCAAAAATGTCCAGTTATTTTATAAAGCAACTGCTTAGCAGAATTTTCACAGGTTCCCCTATAATAGCTACACAAATGGTTGGCCATAGAAAAGCTACTGCTTCTGGTTTTATAAACTACCTTTCAATGAATATGTCTTTAGGTCTGGATATTTCTGCTGTTAAATGTTGTTCTTTATTTGTCACATATGTTTTCACAGATTTTTTTTAATAACTCCCGTTATATTTTAGCTCATAAATGGCCATAAATCATGCCATCAGTGGCATTTTAGTGTTGCTGTGAAAAATTCAGTGCATTCAACAATAAATTAAGCCTTTCATTCAATGACTGAAAACACAGTAACTCATGCAAAGGTCAGATTTGGAAATTTGACCGGGGCACTCAAGCTGTTTGATATTATACTGTGCTGTTTACTCACTTTATTAAAGACAACTAAAACGCAAGACTATTAAAATGCATGTGTTTGATGACTTCACTTGGCACAGTTTGCGCAGATAAAAGCAGGTATAGTAGCCTTCATGAGACTTAATTTTTACTTCTATATTTGGGCACAACTAAAAAAGAATACCACTTCATTGACTGGCCATGTGCTTTGTAAAGAAGTTATATTCAAGCTTGCATTTGTGATCAGTATGATAAACATCACTATCTGATATGAGGTTTAAAAACAGTGCATGTTTTATTTTACTTCTTTGTCACATATGCAACTTTAGAGTCCTCTGTGGCCTTTGGGCGGTTATAAAATAGAAGGAAGCAGCTCTAGGTCAGGCGTAGTTAGCTGGGCCACTCCTCATCAGCGTCTGAGTGGTTATGAGTGCTTATATAAATACTGGATGGATTCATTTAGCCAGCTGAAATGTTAGGTTTCTGGACCTCATGCAATGCATCAGCAGAACAACAGAGTATAGTAAGTCCCACTGTCTTCTACCTATCACTAAAGGATGAAGAGAGGCAAAGAGCAAACTGGGGTGTGTGTATGTGAGGAAAAATAGACCAATTTTTCCATTTTTTTTCCATTCCTTCCAATTCCTTTATACATATAAACTCCCACACCTTCATAGAAGTCATTACAGTCACTGTATAAGTGCATATATTATATATTTCCTCTAACTCAAGGGACTGTAAAGCATGTCTAGATTATTAATTTGGGTGGAATGCATATTTTATTAAAATATACACGGTGTATATTGAACTTCTAAGGATACCATTTATAAGCTGTTTTAGAAGATTATATATGTAAGCCTTCCCAACATAATGAATTACTGCAACTCATTTACACTCTCAGTGTATCCTCAGTGTAAATATTTAGGGCTGGCAAACAAATGAAACACTTATAAAGGTTCATTTTGTGTGATTGTGATTAATAAAAAAGGGTACTATGTGCTCATTAAAAAAAAACTAAATAAATATTAATAAATATAAATGACAAAAAATGCATTTACGAAGAATGTGAGTTTATTTTGAAAACTGACTTAATTTGTTTAATCATATATTCCTAAGAGATGAAAAGGAAAATATATTAATATTCATATATTCACTTGTTTAAAATAGCAGACTGTATAAAACAAAACAAAAAATATGTATATTATAACTAAGGAAAAACTAGGGATGTTATAGAACTGTAAAAGTCAAGCCCACATTTCAGTGCAACAAAAATATACCAAGTTTCAAGACACTGATATGCAGCTAAGCCAGTACAAGTTCAGCTAAGTTCTGTTTTTTCCACTAGGACACAGCAGTTATCCATGTTGAATCTATGTGTGGAACATTTCACACAGGTCAAAAACTACAGATGGAATAATAGGCCATAATCCCAAACATCACAATCAGCCTATTGTCCAACGCGCGCTATTGGCACCCGGTTTGCTCAGACGGACAATGACTGTGAGTCAGTGGGCTTGACGGGAGTGTCCTTTCTGAACTTGACCCCCACTGACCCATGTCATGGAAGCCTCAGGCCCAGATGAAAAGTTCTCTGGCCTCCTTCCAGTGCCGCTATACATCATTGGTCATTATCTCGCCAGAACAATCCGGCGCCATGGCAACAAAAGGAGCCCTAGTGAAACATCAGGCCATTTTAAAAGAATGATTTGTCAGAGGAGCTGCCATCACCCCCCAATTTCCCACAATTCTCCAGGGTGAGGAGGTGAAGGGGGACTTGAAGCAGGCCCGATGTGGCATTTAAATGAACAGTGTTCAGTGGTCTGAATGAAACAGAAAATTATTTTCTGTTATTGTCAAAGACAGAATTTGGGCATAATTATGCTATTCTGCTTACTACACTTGTTTCAGATATAATGAAATATTAATTTCTGTTGAAAGTGCAGAATCTAAAACTTTCAATCAATACCACATTTGTGTATGTAAGTAGAAAATTAATTACCTTATGATTTAATTAACAATGATTGGCTGCTTCGGGAAAAAAAAATAGATACAGGCAGTCAAGTGTTAATTTTTTTCTTACATTTGCCACTCGGTGATTTAATTTCCACTGGATTGGTCTCTTTTGTTTTGTTTTATTTTTATTTTTATTTTTCTCTCTTCATCAACCTGTTAAGTAGTATTGGATAATTATGGAAGCCTGTTTCAGATACGGGCGGCACGGTGGCGCAGCAGGTAGTGTCGCACTCACGCAGCTCCAGGGACCTGTGGGTTCGATTCCCACTCCGGGTGACTGTCTGTGGTTGGTGTCAGTTGGTGTGTTCTCCCTGTGTCCCCGTGAGTTTCCTCCGGGTGCTCCGGTTTCCTCCCACAGTCCAAAAAAACCACAAGTTGGTAGGTGGATTGGCGATTCAAAACTGTGTGAGTGAATATGTGTGTCTGTGTTGCCCTGTGAAGGACTGGCGCCCCCTCCAGGGTGTATTCCCGCCTTGCGCCCAATGATTTCAGATTTCTGAACTGGATAAGCGGTTACAGATAATGAATGACTGTATGTTTCAGCCACAGAAGATATAAATTTAAAAAAAAAAAAAGTCGTTAGTTGTTATCTCAATATCTTGAGATACTATGTCAACATATTGAGGTAATAAAGTATATTTATATATTGAATTAGTATCTCAAAATAATGAGATAACATCTCAAAATATTGACATAGCAACTTGCATATTAATGAAAAACAAAAAAAAATTGCGCTTATTTTAGTATTCCACACTTATTAGAAGGAAAACCAAGAACATTTCTGACCACTGTTTCTTTGTGTGTTCTACGTAAATGAAAAGTTCTACATTGGCGTACCCACAGCAAATGTGTTTTGAAAGGGTCTGTACAATGGGAGAACCATAGCAAGAAGAAAAGGAAAATAATTATTTCGAAAAGAAGAGTTTTCAGGCTTTACATATGCCCAGTTTCTAGCATTCATAAACCCAAGCCAAAATCTGGGTGATCTTATGTAGTTCAGAATATAACTATGATTCACTGCACAACATAGTGCAAGATAACAAAAACAAATCTAGACCTCTAAGGTCTAAAGTGCCCTTTATCTAGAGACAAGGCTCTCCAAGGTTTGTTTCAGAAGTATTGAAAGGTCCAGTTCAAGAGCAACTCCATCATGCTTCACATAGTCACAGTCGTACATGCTTGTACTTTCATCCATCCCCAGTATAAGGAATGTAAAGTATTTTCGGTGGTACATATAATGCAGGACCATGCAGAGGAGAAATGGCACACTAAAGTGGCAGGCAAAATGCATGTGCCATGATTTGGGTCTGAAGATACAGCTTTTGACATTTTGAGGAAAGATATGTTTTTTTCTTTTCTTTTTTTTTCCATTTTCCCCTTTTCCCCCCTCAACATCTGGTTCATCTAAGAGGTTAGCATTACAATTCAGAGTCATGACCATGAAATTGAATCTGTGCCATGGAAGGGAGCATAGTTATTATGTGCTTGCGTATGTGACTCCTGAAAAACACGCCTCGTCTTTCCGAGTGGAAAAGGGCAAAGGAGAGGATGTGTCTGCTTATCAAATGGGCTTATTTGCTTGGATTTGGACTGTTCAGTCACATGCACGACTGAATACAGTAAAATGTATAAAATACCCAGGAATGTCTCGATCAAGTCTTTTTTCCCCTCAAAACTGATTCAAACCCTTCTACAATATATTCAGTTAATACAATGGAATCTCACTTCTCACTGCACACTTACAGTTCACCATGGATAGTGAAAGCAGTGCAGATTAGCTAAGACATGCTTCAAAACCATCATTTCAATTCAGTCCCTTATGTTTTTGATTTGGACTAACATTTTATGGTGACATTTTATTTATTATTTTAGTATTTTAAATTATTTCAAGTGCTCCGATTTCCATCTTTGAAAGTGTTGTTAATCTTATGTCTGAATGTAATTGCTTCACATAACAGCACAGAAAGTTTACACTTAGCTAGTGTAACCATGTTTTAATGAAACATGAATGAAATCGAAGCAGTTTGAATGAAATCGAGTTGAAACACTAGCATTACACATATCACAAGAGCCTCTGTCTTTTTTCATTTTCCACTTTAACACATTATCATACTGCAGGTATTTTTATTTATTTATTTTTATATACATGTCTTAGTTTTTTTAGGAAAGCATCACTGCTGCGAGCTGTGGATAAACACAAGCATTGTAGATGAATTACAGATGCTTACCATCAGTTTACCTTATATTCAACTACGTAATTAATTATTTACTAATACTAACTTCAGGAGATAATCCCACCTCAAACTTTAACAACTTTTTAAAAACTTTAACCTTATTATTATTATTGTTGTTGTAGTTGTTGTTTAATAAGACAGTCAAAATAACTATGAATAAAAGCAAAACCATATATTTGAAGTTAAATAAATAAATAAATAAAGTATAAAATAAGGTTTTGCGCGTCCAGGTGATAAATAATAATGAGAGGATTTTATTTATTTATTTATTTATTGTCCTCAACTGATGTAAGAGAGATGAAAAGCTAAGCTCTGTCTGACAGTGCCACGGCTACCTGGAGGAGGGTGATGTATTCCAACATGACTGGAAAGACAATTCAGCAGCAGTGATGTTGACAGGAATGCTGTTCAGGCACAACTTTTTTACATTACGCAAACGTGTGTGTCTAGCCCTATGTGTGTGAGTGAGTGTGCTACATTTGCAACACAGGGTCACCTCATATCCTGAGCCAGCTATGGGAAGAAAATGACAAATCTATCACTGTCGCAGATAAACAAAATAGCGCACCATAATGATGAGAGAAAATACAAGTCGTCAGGCTGGAGGGAGCTGTGGAGTCAGCTACAGATGAGAAACACAAGGCAGGATATATAAGACTCATGGTAGCTTACTACAGACTGTGGCTCAAAAGGGCTATACTGACACTACATGTACAAATCTCTCTCTCTCTCTCTCTCTCTCTCCCTCTCTCTTTCTCTCTGTATACAACTCTGAAAAAAGGTGGACAATTGTTCCTTTTTTTAAATTGAATCCTACATTTCAGAATAAATGCTGTGCTCTGGAGTACGTGCATCATGTGTGAGGACAAGCAGTGTGTGATACCACTCGTGTTAAACAGATAACATGAACAAACAATTAGGTTTAAGCTTGAAATCTGAAATGAGTATTTAAACCTGCAGTATGAGTGTAATCACAGAGCAGACGGGAGGAAAAAGAGTCAGTACATTTCCTATCTTCAAGAGAAAAGGCCAGAACTCGCTTGCGTAGGGAAGTCACCCCAAGGTTAAGAGAGTTTGCACACCTTGATGCAAATATTGACAGTCCTCTTCAGAGTCCAATTATAGATCAAATTTGAGATATGATTTTAAGATGACTAAGGCCGAAGACATGCAATTACTATCTGTAAATCTTCTTTTTTGCCAATTTTTTTCACTTCAATATTTAAATAGAAAAACGCAAAAAGGAACGGTACGGGCCTCTTTCACACATTTTCCCTCAGAGTGCCACGAATGACATGCCTTGGATGTTCTGGCTAAAGCCACGCCATTATAACTGTTAACTGTCTTGGGCAAGACGTTGCTGTCAAAGTAAAATAAAGGAATGAGTGGACATACCCTGAATATGCTCGGATTTTCTTTTACTGACAAACACAACGACTAAAGACACACATTCTGAACCTGTTAACGTTTATTTAGAGAAATAGCAGGGCAACCAGCCAGTAATGTGATGGTGTCGTTGTTGTGTCACATAATCTTACTCAGAATTTGAATGGAGTGAAAGATAAATTACTATGTGTTAACACATTTTTGGCCCGTCCAAAAAATTAAATAAATAAAATAAAATAAAAAAATCTGCACTCTGAAAATGAGTCCTAAACCCTGAAAATGAGTCATTTACACAGAGAAAAGAGTAGAATTCTGCCTATATCCACCATTTTTTTCAACCTGTCCACGTGAACCTGTAAATCAATATTTATTTTGGTCGTTGCTAATGATGATATTCCTGAAAGCAAGAATGAAATATTTCATGCTTGTTGTACTTCAAAACATCTTAGATTTTAAAACATCTAAGAGAGGACAGTAGAAGAATATAACCAAAATATGACGATGTCGCAAAAACAAGTGTCTGATGGCACTTACTATTCTGATAATCTCCTGCTTCTGAATTTATTAGCCATTTGCTCTACAGTATGCCCCATGCTTGAGCTGAAAATGGCAAACAGTTTAAGAGAAGTGTTTTTGACACTGAAAACGGTCTCAGCTTCAGCTTCTGAGAAAATATATTACAGAAACTCTCATGAACAAACAGCTAGGAATTGTGTCAGCACTGACAAGCCAAACCGCTTATGCTACTATTGAATAAAGCAGCCACAAAGTCGTCTAATCAAGCACGCTGGATTATGCATATATATCTGAAGAAGAAAACAGACATATGCAATGATTTCAGAACACTAAACACATGTTTATAATGTATGACATGAAGCTACTCTGAAGGAAAATGCTCTCCCCTCCTTCTTAATTAACCAAAAAAAGAGAAAAAAAGAAAAAGAGAATAGAACATATAACAGGGTAAAAGCATTAGAAGTATCTCCCCAAGGCATACTTAGGAAAGCCTGAGGCCAAAACAGTGGCATTCCGGATATCGAATCTGACAGAGAGACTGCATTTTAGTCAGCCTCCGCTATTCAAACGTCATGTTTATATCCTGTGACTTTTTAATAGCCAGGAACCAGAGCATCTTAAGCCTTTCAAATAGAATCAAGAATCTTAAAAAAGGCCCTGATGCAACTGTAGTGAAGGCGGATGAGAGCGCTTTTTTTTTTCCTGCTCGGTTTTTAACATTCAGCCAGTGCCTTGTATAGGCTTACACAGGAAAGGGCAACATCCTTCAGAAGAGATGCAGTATAGAGTGAAGTTCATAGAAGACCATAATGCCAGTGGAAGTGGAGAGAGCAGAAAAAATGGGGGTTTAGTGTCAGTTTCTGTCAGTTTTGTCAATGAGGATAGAGAGAATTACATCTATAGCACTGAAGAAATAACGTAGCAGACGTAAACATTAGCATTAGAGAGTTTATAGTCTTGAATCTTTCCATATGTTTGTTATCTTTTTATTAAAATCATTGTCATACGGTGCCAAAAACTTCATCAGCTAGTCTATTTTAAATTACTTAACAGTTTGACAATTACATGATGATTCAGGCTTGGAATTTACACAATGGGTCGCAGTCACACAGCTCCAGGGACCTGGTGGTTGTGGGTTCGATTCCCGCTCCGGATGACTTTCTGTGAGGAGTTGGTGTGTTCTCCCTGTGTCTGCAGGGGTTTCCTCCGGGTGACTGTCTGTGAGGAGTTTGGTGTGTTCTCCCCGTGTCTGCGCGGGTTTCCTCCGGGTGACTGTCTGTGAGGAGTGTGGTGTGTTCTCCCTGTGTCTGCGTGGGTTTCCTCCGGGTGACTGTCTGTGAGGAGTTTGGTGTGTTCCCCCTGTGTCTGTGTGGGTTTCCTCTGGGTGACTGTCTGTGAGGAGTTTGGTGTGTTCTCCCTGTGTCTGCGTGGGTTTCCTCCGGGTGCTCAGGTTTCCTCCCACAGTTCAAAAACACAAGTTGGTGAGTGAATGTGTGAGTGTGTATGTTGCCCTGTGACGGACTGGTGCCCCCTCCAGGGTGTATTCCCGCCTTGCGCCCATTGATTCCAGGTAGGCTCTGGACCCACCGCGACCCTGAACTGGATAAGCGCTTACAGATAATGAATGCATTTACACAATGCTTTCTTGTCTAGTACTTAACTACTAGCCTCATAGCTCCAGTCTAAAGCTAAATTTTGAAGATTGTGGGAATGTTTTAAATTAGACAATCAACTGAAAATACTGAGCAGTGCTCATGATTCACTGTGGTGCTAATGGAACACAGAAGAACACACTAGCTTTAGCTGTAGTTTTATACACAGGGCTGACAGAAAATCTGTCCATAGCCTGAGGTCCACACATTTGCCAGTTTACGGAAATACAAACCATTGCCTCCCATTAGGAAGAGAAAGGGTTGTAATTAGGCAATGGACATGTGGAAATTGCACTGCATGGTCAATGGACAGGTCACCAATTTGGTGACCTGGTTTAGGCTTTTTCATTGACTACAAAGCAAGTGTAAATAGAGGTCACTATAAGGGAGAGTGAGTTATAGGTCAAGCACAGCATTTCAATAATGTGAGGTGAGACTATTTCATATATGAACGCGCACCAGTAGGGTTTTATGTCAATAAAATAAAATGAATTAATGAATGAAAGAATGCATGGGTGGTTGGCTGGGTAGATGGAAGGATGAAAGGGATATCTCTATGGAAACAACCAAACACCTGTTATATTTAAATGTGTATGAATTGACATATGCTGGTGAATCATCACAAGCTGGAAATAAGCCTTAAACTACAAGACACGAGAGGGTCCTGACACCAATAGAAAATATGCTAAAAGTGTCAGACACAGATCAGCTTTAGTAGAAGCACTGGAGCCAGAGAACATCAGCCGGAAGGCCTGGTGTATTTTAGCCCGACAGCTACGATGCTAACGTTAGCGCTAGCCTGTCAGTCATTTTACAAATGGCCTCATGAGGTTCAGTCATATGAGCTGTCAAAATAAACAGACGCAGAGAGAGAAGAGTATGTGTGTGTGTGTGGGTGTGTTTGTGTGTTTGTGTGTAAGAGAAAGAGTGTGTCATCTCTAAGGAGCGAACGGAGACATGGAGAAAAGACAAAGAAAAAAGCTCTGAAGAGGGAATGAGCTGTGTTTCATCATGACCACACAACTGTCACAACAGACGAGTGCACTGGGAGCAAGGGACCGCAAAACCCAGACCACACATACACAACCCTCCCCACATCTTTCTGACATGTGTCTTTGTTTCTGTCCATCAATCTCTTCATCTCATTTTCTCACTCTTTCTGTGTCTCACTGATTATCTCTGTTCTTGTTTTTATCTCATTGTTTCTTCACTTCTCTCTCACTTATTCAATATCCCTCTATTTCCTCTGTCTCTCTCTCGCTCGCTCTCAAACATGCACACACACACACACACACACACACACACACACACACACACACACACACACACACACACACAGACACACAGGGACAGAGGAAAGTCATGTAGATCATCAGCATGCAAACATTGAGCCCCATTAGGCTATTAAACAGCACATCTGTGGTTTGATATTGACTTTAGCTTAAGCACACATGCAACAGTAAACAACAGCTCTTATATAAGCTGTACTTCATTAAGCTAATACCTGATTTCTACTGCTCACAGTTAACAGCGCAAAGTAAAAGTAGATGTCTATATTAAAAGTACAGTTACACGTAACTACTCTGAATCAGAAGGTTACTTCTATGTTCAATATTTCAGGGGTGCTACAAAACCTATGTTCGCTAAAGGACAGCCAGTGTGAGAGAGACCACCATGACACCTAATCATTTAAAACCATGTGTGTGGGAGAGAGTATTAGATGTTATTATCCTCTGTGCTAACCGACAGGAACTTACTGCGAATAGGATTTGTACACTGATTGTATTCAGAAGCTGCATTATGTGGCTAGATAACCTAAATAACCTAAAAAAGTCAGAATGTCCAAACAAAAAAAACATTTAGTGAACCGCAGCGGTCGGCCTGGATGCCCTTGACTCTAACCTCTAGACAAGAAGAAGGAATCAGAAAAGACCTGAGCTTAAGGCACAGAAAGCCATTCATATACACTGGAGAGTTGCCTTACTGAAGTCAAGCCACAGCCTTGAGTGTTTGAAAAAGAAAGCTTTAGTTTGACCCCTCTGAATGCTTTTGTGGTGGTCAAAGAGACTCTATCTATGAGGTGTCTTTGTAGTCATTCTCTTTGTTATTAAAGGATACGAAACAGACAGAATGTATCGTTAGTTCTATGTCTCTTTCTATATCCAAGAGCTTTCTTCAGAATTGACACTGCAGTTAAATTTGATCAGTTCCTGCGATGGAGGGTGATTCATTCATTTAGGATTGATCATAATAATTAATTTGAAACAAATAGCATACCTGCACTTCCTCATGATATTAAAGCAATCGTATCGTTATGTTCAATATGAGACTGTCTTATTTAGATCTGGAACATCTAGTCCTCAAAATTGATTAGTCATCAGTGACCTGTCACAGGGTTTGTGGGTGGGTGGGGTTTGTCTACTTGTGCTACCACACTTCCAGCCCCATGGAAACATGAGAAACTCTGAAAACGTGAAAAAGCTGGACTCCTCTGGTGAGGGGAACTCCAAACTGGAAGAACAGAAAAGTCTTGCCCTTAAGTGAAGGGATTGCTTTGCCCTGGAAACAGAATGCGCAATCTCAACATCACCTTTTGACCTTCTAGACGTGGTGTACGGCTCTTGTTTGCTCTACATCATGAGCCGATGCTCTACCAACTGTGTAAACTTTGTGAATGCTATCTATCTATCTATCTATCTATCTATCTATCTATCTATCTATCTCAGGGTTTCTCACAGTGTTTGACAGTTAGGGTGGCTGCCTTGACAACGAAGGGCACCCGCCTTGACAATTCGTCCACCACCTTCCCCCCACCCCCACGATTTGTTCGTGCCATTTGTTCAGTTTCTCATCAAGGCTTCCAATGTGTTTGCAAGTGGCTTTCTCCTATGTCCAGTGATCCATGATTGATCAATCCATTGTAGAAAACACTCAATAATAAGAGATCCTTCAAAGTTCCAAACTACATTCTGTGACTCGTTTAATGCATTGTTCCTCAGTTTTCAGTCACAAACACACCTTCTCAAGTCTAATCCAGTGTTTAAGGTGAGTCATTTGAATTTGGACTTGATTTGTGAACCGATTCATTTAATGAGTCGACTTTACTACCCCCCGACAACCACTCCCTCGGTCACAAACAACAACCCCCCCCCCCCCCAACTTGACTAACGGATGGCCTGTGGTGAACCCTGTATATATCTAATATGTATCTGAGGTATGGCACATGAAATAAATATTATAACACAACACAGGACACGAATATTAAAGAAGAAAAACGCAAGACAGACTGCAGGCTGTTTTCGGAGTCATAGCAGATGAAATAGTGTGACCAAATATTTTGTAAATTTTATCTGTGTTGAGTAAAGTTTTTTTCAGATGTGAAACACCTCACAGAGCTGGTCAATAATTCAATACGGCATGAACTACTGTTTCGTAGACTGAATTACCTCAACAAGAAGGAGGGCTTAGGGGACGCAATTCACACCTAAGTCAGAGTTGAATGGGCTTCACATTAATGACACTATGTCCCTGCTCCACGCGTAAACAATCAAGAAGTAGATTAATTGAATTATGGCAGATAGATGCACTGACTAAGGAACGTACTTTTTTATTTCATACATTTCTTAATTTCATAAATTCTAAGTCGGAGACCAAACTGTATACCTCCAGCCCACAACCCCTCAAAAGGCAATAAGCGTTTCTGTTTGTGAATAAACATCATTTCACTAGGCTAATCCAGGGCTTTAGCTGATTTTAAATGGAGCACATAGGGGAGAGAGAGGGAGAGAGAGAGAGAAGAGTAGCCTGGCACAAGTCCGTCCAAGCAGATCCTAATGATGAGCAAACGTTGATTCGAGCTGTTGCCATCTTCCCCCCCATTTAAACTCTGTGGGATTAGAGGGCTTGCCAATGGCTGGCTATGCTTCACGAACAACCGTTAGTTAAAAGCCTGAGTCAGACTTCAGAGGGAAAAGACGAACGATTGGAGCTTTGGTGTGCTGGTGCAGTCTCTCTCTCTCTCCCTCCCCCTCGTTCTCTCTTTGTCTCTCGCCTAGCGCCAGGCCTGACGAACCGACTTTGGCATTCGCTCCACAAGCCGCCCCAGTTCAGAACATAAACAAGAGAATAAATAAATGCAGGAGAAGCTGGCCTCTCAGAGCCAGTCCTAATGCACTCTCTGTCCCACAGACAAGGTGTCCCTCACTAGGCCCCTGACTCAGAGCCATACAGGCCATCATCTCTGCATCAGCTGCGCAGCTCTGAGCTCTTCCTTTGGCACGGCTCAGTCACGCCAGATGACTAATTTCAATTCTTTCCTCCCTGTCTGTCAAGCAAGACTAAGGACAGCATTCCACAGTATTGTAATGTTTGAGCTCAGATCTAACAGAGCTGAATCCACCGACACATTTGACGATATTAAAGTTGTATTCAGACAGATGGTTAAATATTTATTTGTCTGTAAATACTGTGTCCGATATGCCTGTTATGTTTTATTTGAAGCCTAAGTAAGGGACAAAATAAACACCTAGTCAGACTGTCTCTATTTGAAAACACGTTTAGAAAACACCAACGTCATTTCAGCAAATAACTGGAAGTCCATAATGCTTCTAAACACATTATCATGTCTGGATACAGCCCAAATATCTGGTGTTTTTCTTAATAGGTTTCATCTCAATGAACGGAATGCAAAGTAAACATCTAAAGCATTAGACTCACTGTCCTTAGGTCAGTTTTATATTGTTAAATATCTGCTTTTGGGAAATAGGACCTGTTCTTACAGCAGCGTATTAAGAACCTCACTAGACACAAACTAAAAAGCACTAACCAGCACATTGAGGTACACTGCGGTTATCTAAAATCATTTAATTGGACAAAAACATTCCTTGATTGCTGATACAGAATATAACTGCACTCCGCTTCACAGGTGTGTTCTATTAACTCTTAATAAAGCAATATCACAAGATAGGTTTGCTCTACAATACCTGCAGCTATCTTGTACTTTATAAAGATAAATGTACACAATACAAAACAGCTGGCCTCCGGGAACCTAGACCTACGCAGAGAAGCAGGCTAGTACCCAGGAAAATGTTTTTGTGTTGCTTGGCAAAAGCCCAGCCCAATCCCAGAATTATTTGTGTGGGTGGAGCCAAATACATTATTAAATAAACAAGCAAATCATAATGTGTTGTGGCCTATTAAAGTTAATTAAAAAACAGCACTGTAGAACTGCTGTAGTACAGCAATACCACACTGAAGGTCATGCTGTTATTCTGAAATATATCACGGCTGATTATCTTCAGTACTCAGCCTGTGGTCTCGTGCCTTTGCCCAAATCACAGCCATGCCGATAATCAGCAGTGCTCCCTCTCGTGTGATGCTGCTTAAATGACAGGTGATCCCAAACTTATGCATGATATCAAGGAAAAGCAGAAACAGAAGCCTCCAGGACCAAAAATAGAACAATAGTGTGTTACAAAACACGGTTTAAAGGTGGGCGCTCATAATAAAAACAGGTTTAGAGAGAAGGAAATTGATGCTAAGAGCAGTTTTAATCCTGAGGGCCATGTCACTGTGTCACACTCCTCAAGGCCTTGTCATTCAAGCGCTGCAGCGCGAGGAGAGAACAAAAGAGCTCAAGTGTGAGCACTGTTTTTCCTTCGTGTTTCATTACAATGAAGCATAAAAACACAGATGCCCATGATGAGGAATCGATTGTCTCTAGTGCTGAGCCCATTGTACATCTAGCGTGCTTATCGCAAGATCAATGGTGCTGAATATTTATACTAGTATTTGCTCCATGTGTTCCTGAGTTTTGATTGCCGCGAGCTCTTATATCCTTGACTCGCGTCTCTTCGGAGTGCTCGGATTGTGTAACTGTTTTACCCATGCCCGAATCAAGACTCCATTAACCACGTAATCTCCAATGAAACAAAATGCAGGGTAATAGCTTAATCTACTGCTACGTACAACTGGAATGTGTCTTGTGGAGAATGAATCTCAAATAACTTCACAGCGCTTCTGGTGTGGGGGGGGGGGGGTATAATTATATAAGGAAAGCAATGAGGATGAAATAGAAGTTATATTCTAAAAACGTCTCTGAGGCTCATGGGGGGGTTAGCAACACTCGGTCGACTTACTTCTACACCCTCCATTAATTTGGCTAACAAAAGGTATTTCCGAAATGGAGAGGATATTGTTAATGTGTGGAAACTGCACAAGCTCTGTATCTCAGAGGAGGGCCTAAAGCTTAAATACATATTCCAATAAAAGTGTCTATAGAGTGTCTTATAAAACAGAGATAGAAGTTTTAAAGTTGGACATTTGACTGTTTTTAATGGAGTAACTACATACATATGAGTTAGCATATGTTAGCATGAGTGGCATGAAGAGGTGTACAGCAGATACTGCTTTGGGACACAGGGACCCTTAACAGATCATTGTTCAAGTGCAAAGAGAATGAATTATTGAATCAACACACAAACTCCTTAGTCCTGCCACATTTAATGAACAGTCGACAATGCCAAGACTCCCCTATGGCAGTCATCTGTATTCCCTGGCAACGGTGTTACCATGGCAACATATCCACAGCTGCATGCTGCTTTTGGATGTACACTGCTATGAAAACTTTGGCATTTTTTAATATGCTAAAGACCACATTATTATATTCTTATGCATCACTCTAGGTTTTTTGAGTGATACCAGAGAAGAACCATTTTTGTTTCCATAAAGAACCATTTTTGCTAATATGCTTAAATGGTTAAAAAGTATATTCTTTCATGGCATCGCTCAAAGAATCTTATGTAGCATCTTTATTTTTAAGTTTTTTTAAGCTCCATATGTATTCTTCACTGACTGGATCTAGATGAATATGTTGACATCTCCAAAATGAGAGGCAGGAGCGACAGCCAATGAAATTTAAACTAAAAGTTGACTGTTTTGTTTAATATAAATACTTAAGTGTCAGATAGATTTTCACAAATTGGTGATTAACTACTTTAACAACCCGAAATTGATTTAATTATCATCGCAAGGGTCATTTGACCTCGGCGCTGGCCTCTGGAAAAGGCAGGGAGGAGAGTTACAAAAGAGGCAGTCAGCCACAGGCTAATGTGATTTGATTTTGCCGAAATTAGGAGGAGGGGTGGGCTGTGTTTCGGCACGGGGGAATAATAGGAGAGCGGGGTGGGGAGAGATGAGAGGAAGAACAGATGAGAGGAAAAAAAAGAAAAAGAAAAAGAGTGAGGGGCCACCAGAAGGCAAGCCTGCAGATTAAAGAGTTCCATTTTCTCTCACTCTCTGCATTCTTCTGAAGCCCAAGCGTGTGTTATTCCTGTCTGATGAGTTCCCCACTGATCTGGGGTGGGAAAAGAGGCTGGATGATGGAGAGAACAAAAAATGCCAATGGTAGAGCTGAATTATAAAAAGACAATAAAGAGAGTGAGAAACCCAGAGAGTACAAAATGTGGGTTAGGTGTATAGTAACTGATCCATACATATTTTACAGAATAATGATATTTATTTTTTTTCTTTTTGGCTTAAGAGTCTTTGTATAGTACGTGTCCTTTAAAATGATTATTCTCCAAAACCTAGTCAAGTATGTTGCAGATAAATTTAACCTAGGCAAGTAATGGCAACAAACCTGCCACCATGCCACCATTATTTCAAATACCTCAATTACACGAGATCAAAAATAAACTTGTTCAGCTGTACTCTACAATTCTGTATTGCATTTGAGACCGAATAAAAGCACTTCTGCTTTGAATGGGATGGTAGCTAATGTTCTATAAACCTTGTGCAACCTCACAACAATAGCTATAAAAGAAATCACTTGTGGAGGGAGCGTGGATAGGTCAATTATATTAACAGTCAGTGTGGGCCGACAGTAGCTGAATGATCCGAGACCCATTGACCGGCTTAGCTGACCCAGGCCAAGGCCTTTGAATGTCCAAGCCAGCCCTTATGTACACACTGGTCACAAGCACCTGGACACCACCAAAAACAGCATGCGCACACTCACACCCTGCCATTTCCTCTCTCTGTGCTTCAATATGGCTTGCTGGCATTGCGGTGCAGGCTGATCTGGAGCACCAACAGTTACAGCATGGTCTCAGTCTACCTGCCAGGCTTTATGGCTCCAACTCACAGCAATGACCTGAATCCTCTAAAAACACACCATCATTACTAAAGCACCAAAGCAGCCTCTTTCCAGGAACACCACGTGGACAAAAAGGCGTTAAACCACAACACGAGTGGATATGCTCAATGTTTATCAGCCATGGCTCCAAGAGCTGAGCTGGAATACTGACATTCAATAGGGCCCTACACACCACCTCACAGTCCAAATGCTATAAACGCTGCTCCAAAGAAAAGGGATATGAATTAGTTATAATTATATATGACAAATGTGTGTATAGCAGGGCACTTATGTTATATATATATATATATATATATATATATATATATATATATATATATATATATATATATATATACACCATCAATCATCCATGATATTAAAACCACTGACAAGTGAAGTGGATAACACTGATTATCTTGTTACAAGGGCAGCTGTCAAGAGTTGGGTAACACAAGGCAGCAAGTAAAGAATTAGTTCTATATATTGGAAGCTGATACAAGTGTAAGGATGTGAGCCATGTTGTGAGGGCGAAATTGTGATGGTCAGTGTGTTTGAAGTTATCAGCATCTCAATAGAAGAGTTCCGAGTAAGGATAATAGGGGAGCCGGTGGCAGGGCCATACAAGTTCAAGGCACATGTGAAGGAGAAAGGAGGCAAAAGCTGGAGCATCTGGTCTGATCCCACTGAAGAGCTACTGTAGCTGAAAAAGTTAATCCTGGCTCTGATAGATGCTGTTAGAACACGCGGTGTGTGGCAGCTTGCTGTGTATGGGGTTGTGTAGACCTGTCACAATTCCCATGTTGACACTTATCCACTGGCAAAATTGCCTACATTGGGCACATGACCATGGCACAATAGAAGATGGCCTGACTGCATGAATCATTCTGTTTTACATCATGAAGACAGCCAGGTGTGTGTGAGTCATATACCTGGGGAAAAGAGATGGCTCCAGAATGTCTTACCTAAAGAAGTCAAGCTTGAAGAAGCAGCATGGTGCTCTGGGCAAAGTTCTGCTGAGAACTTTGGCTTCCTGAGATTCTTATGGATGCTACTTTGACACATACAATCTACTTAAACATTGTTGCAGACAAAGAACACCCATCCGTGCTACTGGAATTCCCTTTTGGCAGGATAATGCCACACTGCCACACTGCAAAAAGATAGTTCAGGTGTGGTCTGGGTACCATGACAAAGTGCAAATTCACCAGATTTCTTTGTGATCGAGGATGCAGGAAAAACAAATTCGATCCAAGGAAGTCCACATTTCAATTACCCAAACTATGAGGATCTGAAACTAACACATTTTTGGTGCCAGATACCATAGGTCACCTTCATGCCTCCACAGGTTTTAGATGTTTGGGTGGCACAAAGGGGACCTACACTATATTTGACAGATGATTTATTGTTAAGGTGTTATTGTTGACCATTGTATTTATTATAAAACAAAACTAAACAAAACAAAGAACAGAATTGCATTGACATATAATTATAAATAAATTCAAAGAAACTCTTAGAAAATGAAATTGCCCCCTAAGATGTCAGACATCAGCCCCACTGAATAGGTACAGGATTACTCTGACTGCAACTAACTTCAAAGACTGAACATTGGAGGAATGGACAGACTTTTGCAATAAGATAAAAGCAAGTCCAAAACACAATAAATTAAATGATATTTGTTTCGGTTTCTGTGTAATTTTCAACATTTTTCCCCCTGTATCACTCAGTAATGATAGAGGGTGGTCTACTCCTTTGAAACTGTCTTTACAGATGCACAATTTCATAAGCTTTGTGAATTTAGTCCGCTGGATCAGAACACTGAACAGCCCAACAGGCTGCATCATCATACGCAGCTTACCTAGCCAAATCCCAGCGATGGCCACAAACACCTGCTCTAAGTGAATGGCCACCCTGCTCTGAGGCTCAATTTATCCACATCCTGCTCCACAATCAATGAACAGTTTCATAACCATCAGACATCCGTCAAGGGAGAGCCCGGATTTGTTTATCAGCCCATGAAGCGGGTCACAGCAAGCTCTGCAGGGTGTCCTGCTAGCTGCTAACGTGAGCCCCATGGTGCATAAGAATCGATGTGTCCTGAGCGCAAAGCTTGAAGTGTAATTACAGCAAAGTGGGAGCGGCGGCCGCTCTGGGTAAAGTGCTAATGAGGGAGTGCTGCTTCCTCCAGCCTTGAGGCCTCAGGCCAGAGATGGAGGCCACAGAAAGGCTTAATTACGAAGCGGGTAATGCCGGCTTGAACCTCCGCAGATCTGCCATGCTTCCTTCAGGGAGCTCCATCAGATGGTCTGCTAATACAGCTGCTCTCGGCCCACCCAAGCCTGCCACGCTGGTAATGACCATTCCCCAGCCTAGAGGGCTTTGTCTTCCACTGGTGCCCCAGCGCTGCCAGCCCAGCAGCTGGTCGCCTATGATGCATGGCACACGACCAACAAGCTCCAGCTTCTCCAGCCCCTCCCCTTCTTCCTGTTCTCATGCCCCCAAAAACCCACTTGTTCGCCTAGAGTTCTTGTGTGGCTCTTCCAGCCCTCCAACAACTGTGTTCAATAGACATACAGGCAACAGATTGGATAAGGCTGAGAGGTTTAGCTGGAGTGGCACTTCAAGTATGGTGAGTCATCTCTTTATACTGAAAATTAACATTAATAAATAAAATAATAAATAAATAAAATTTCTAATATTAATGAACTTCTTACATTTTTAAGATTTATATATTCCACATGTCAACATACTGATTATAAGGGACTTTGTTTTCAGTGTATTATTTAGTATATGCCCTGAACCATTCCCTATAGGTTACCCTCTACTTAATAGCTGATGAGTGGTTATGGTACTGGCAAGGGATGTCTGCTGTCGCCTTATCCAAGTGGATGCTGCAAATTGGTGGTGGCTGAGGTGACTTCCTAATGCTACAAAGAATATAAAGCACATATAAGAACTATATAAATGCAGCATTCATTCATATTTTTCAAAATACAGCTTCTTTTCCTTTCACATTTTTCATCAAAAAGACTGGCCATTTGCATTAAAGATAAAAGGAGTATTCAAACTGCCTCCCTGAACTGCTTCTGGAATGAGCCACAAGACTCCACAGCAAATCAAAACAAAGCACAGAAATGCACAAAAGTGTCACATGGATGACAGGGGAAAAACAGCCGAGTGTTAGCAGACATGGCTATGTGTGTCTTTTCTCGTTAGGGTCAATGTTTACATGTGTTTAATAATGAAAATCAATAATTAAAGAATGTCACGATTTACGTAAATAACCTACACCATCCAACATCTGAATATAGTATAGCATGTGTTTGCATGTGTGCATCTACTGGCTATTTACCTTTGAATTAGTAATCATATGTTCTACAGTGATGCGAGTGCTTTGATCTATACTTTAATAAGTTAATATATTTATTGCCTACAATGTACCATGGTTTGCTATCTACATACATGCTACAGTCTTCTCCTCACTTTGCTCATACTTAGAGCATATTTTCAAACAAATTACACTGGCAAAACCCACTTGTTTCTGCAAGGAGCAAGATGTCTCATTAATCTCGGAATACGTTTGACCCAATGGACACTAATAAAAACAGCATCTGTTTGTGGGTTTGGGTGTTAATAAGCCAGGCTACAAATAGATCACTTGCTATAGATTACTCCCTAACCACAATGTGCACGACTTGAGAAAGGAAGAAAAATAGTAGAGGAGTAAAGTAATCCATAATGAAGATAACAGTAAACAGCCTATCTATTTCTCACCTTACTTTGAAAGACTTTTCATTTTTATTTTTTTATTTTTTTAAGATCTGGGAGCTTGGAAGGCAGATCTCTGGGATAATGTGGTGGTATCAAAGGACACTAGCATGGGCCGATAAGCTGGTGTGGATTTCTCATGGCTTGACCACCCACGCTAGTGTTTTTCCCCCACATGCTTTATCACTGATCCATTGGATATGTGGTCCATACGATATGTTTACAGCACATCTATGTCTGGCAGGCAGAGGACCTTCATCCTTAATAAATGTTGTCTTTAACAGCCTATAGTATATGTGCTTTTTCTAACATCACATTTTACATCTTTGTAGTGGTCTTCAACAGACATCTGAGAGATGTATTTGGATAAAACCACTGTAAATTACATTTTACAATTCTAAATTGCTAGTGTTAAAAGTGTTCAGTTTGTTAAATGATATCACTGGCACAACGCAGCTCCTGGTCTTGGGTTATGGGTTTAATCCCCACCTTGAGTCACTGTTTATAAAGATCAGGGTGTGTTCTCCCCATGTATGCATGGATTTCGTCTTCTGGATTCCTCCCACAGTCCAAAAAAAAACATATATTTTAATGAATTAATGGACAGCCATTACTACTCTGGGCTTAGCGTTGCAGAAACTACACAATGCAACTTTTGGTGATGGTTAGGGAAACACGGTCTTGATTTCAGGACACTGCTGTAGAAATATTTACACTCTGCACCTGGAGGGGGAGCCCAGGAAGAAAATACCAAATCTTACCCAGTGTTCCTTTAAAGACTTGGAGAGTTTTAAACAGATCAAAAGAACTGTGGGAGTGTGAAGAGTGCGAAATGTACCACAAATATATACCACTGAATGTTTATGCTAGACTGTTTACTTGTGGACAGCTGCCTTAAGACATCAAAGGAAGCTTTCCCACAGTAGCTCCATGTTTGGAGACGCTGTGATGAGGAAGTTTGTGGTGCTGGAGAGAGCATGTCATACACACACACTTCACAGTTTGGGCTGTGGTGTGGTTTGACGGCAAGTCGTTTCCACAGTGTGGGCCGCTGGGACCTGGCGCCCTGTCGGACACAATTACCGTTAACACCTCGCACTCCCTGGCCACGTGAAACCTGCTCCATCCTCCCACCCCCAAAACGTCAAAGCTTTTTTGCTTCTGTGTGTGTATGGAATATGTTTCCCGTCTGGCATCATTCCTCTACGTCTACAGGGCACAGGGGAAGGGAGGGAGTGTGTGAAGCAGAAAAGTGGCCAGTGCCAAGTCCAGGAGAGGGCATTCAGGGAACCGCGTGTACCCCCCGCAAACACACACATACACATATACACACCAGAGCATTCTGAAGCACAGCTGTATCTCACTCTATAAGATTACAGAGCCTTAATCTAAACTATGTTCACAACAAACAGATGGGCTATAACATGCTCTGTCCCTTGAGCCCTTTGTGTGTGCTCAATATTGTATATGATTTAGAGAGACTGATGAAAATGCTGATAACCTGAAACCACAAAACAAGCATTCATGAAGAGTTCTATTGCATTCTATTACATAACACAAACATTATACAGCTCACTAGGGATTTTCATGTTGACACTACACTACATGTACATACATTCAATCATTGTCTGTAACGCTTATCCAGTTCAGGGTCGCGGTGGGTCCAGAGCCTACCTGGAATCATTGGGAGGGGGCACCAGTCCTTCACACACACACACATCTACAGACACTTTTGTGGCAAATCTACCTACCGCTGTTTGTTTTTGGACCATGGGAAGACTCCTCACAGACAGTCACCCGGAGCAAGACTCGAACCCACAACCTCCTGGTCCCTGGAGCTGTGTGACTGCGACACTACCTGCTGCTACCTAGGTAAGATTAGGTATTTTTGCTCCAGGACTCCCCCTACAGTTGGAGATTGTAATCCACTTTTATTTTCACAATGATTCTGCAGCTGTAATTTTAAGGTAAAATACTACCTAGTGTTCCATTAAACAGGATGTTAAACCTTATTGCTAAAAGCACATGATTTACTCTTTCATAATATGAATAAGGGACATCTTGATCTGATATGAACATTCAGTTTTGATGTCCAAAAATTCACTCTAGCTATTAAAAGTAACGTAACAGTATCTTTCGCATGTCTCGCACGCCTAAATCTGAACATTCATTCATTCATTATCTGTAAGCGCTTATCCAGTTCAGGGTCGCGGTGGGTCCAGAACCTACCTGGAATCATTGGGCGCAAGGCAGGAATACACCCTGGAGGGGGCGCCAGTCCTTCACAGGGCAACACAGACACACATGCACATTCACTCACACACTCACACTTATGGACAATTTTGAGTCGCCAATCCACCTACCAACGTGTGTTTTTGGACTGTGGGAGGAAACCGGAGCACCCGGAGAAAACCCACGCAGACACGGGGAGAACACACCACACTCCTCACAGTCAGTCACCCGGAGCGGGATCCCTGGAGCTGTGTGACTGCGACACTACCTGCTGCGCCA